>NC_052506.1:90909861-91122361 GCF_014356525.2 Nilaparvata lugens | reverse complement strand
ATTCTACCTATACTACTATACATAGTATAGATATCCTGTTAATAGTAATAGAAAAGTAAAGCTATATACTATCATTGTTCCTTGTTAATATTAGAAATGGCTCTAAATTGTGTTCCATTATGATGATGAAATTCAACAATTTTTCTAAATGAGCTCTATTTTTACAAATTTAATTAAATTTTAAATGCTAAGTGTAGAATAACGTTACTAAACATTACAGGATGGGGACATATGCTTCATTGCACAAGGGTCGAAAATGTGCTAAATCTACCTGCCAAAGGGTCTCGAAATTGTATTGTTCTCGCTTGACCGTCCCATGCCCCCATTGAGATAGGTTTTACCCATTTAGATTTATCAGATTAGTCAAGTACCTGTTACATAAAATTTATTTGGTCAACACTAATTGAGCATTTGTCACCTGGTCATATGGGGCATATATATTATGAATCGTATATTTATCTCATATTGATCAGGATTTTAGAGTTTTAAATTAAAAAAAGTTTAATGAACAGTGTTTTTGTCTTTGAACAATCTTTGTCATCGACAGAAAGATTGTTTATTTCATTTGTTGTCAAAATTAACGTAGCTTCTCTTTTGTTTTAAATAAAAAACGTGCCGCTTGTGGACAGGAGTGAAAGTTAAGTCCGGCTGATCCAGTGAAAAAGGCTGGATTTTGGTTCGTTTAATAATACAGTTATTCTGTCACAGATCGGGCAGTATAAAAATAATTGTATTGTTGAGGGAGACGGGTTCTGAGCTATTCATTGGTTCAGTTAATATTTGTTCTTTTAAAATACTAAAGTCGCGATAAACCAGTGGATGCCAAAGTGGGAAGCCATTTCAAAAAGGTAGGTGACTACTGAATCATTGTTCTTAAATTTTCATAGCCACAAAGATTGAATCATCATTAGCTGCAAGCGAGTGTTTTCCCCATTAATTCATATCAATCATGTTTTTATAAAAAAAAATAATCTTGTTTTGTTCATTATTAATTTTGTTATATATATATATATATATATATATATATATATATATATTATATATGTTAACATTCATTAATTAAATTTCTAGTTATTCTGTTCTCTTTGTTATAATAATAGTTTTTCCCCTCACAAAAGTTATCATAGTTCTTTTCCGATACCCCTTACATAATTGGTGGAGGCACATCGTGCTTACACATTTTGGTGGAGGCTTCTCCCGCCGTTCTTTTCCCCCCTTACACATTGAGCAATTTATTCAAATGATTCGGATTTTCAAAAATGAACCTCGTCGTATTTACGGTTTGTCTCAAGTTGAGATGAAATATATTCAAGCAATAGGTGGTTGGATGATGTTATTTCTTCTTTTCTAAATCATGTAAATACCAATGTATCGGACAAAGCGTTCATAAAAACGGTAGTGGGGGGATTGTTGGAGGTTAATTAACTAGAAGAGTTTCCATCAAATTTTTCCAGATATGCAAGAAACCGTCCTGGATCCATCCCGGCATGCAATGATTGCATCAGTGTTGAGTGAAACCTGAAAATCGACTGAATCGGCTACCATGGCAGCAGAAACTGATGATAATCTGTCAGCATTGATTGAATGGATGGATGATGCGCTACATCACAATTATTGATGCTTATAGCTCCAAGTGAATCTCATTACAATATACAATAGTTTAGATTATTAATATTGTATAATAAATGCCATATTAATAAACTTGAATATAGGTTTGTTACTTGTAAATTGGTTCTGAAGTTTTCAATTCACGCTCATAGTTGGATCCAATAATCAAACTAACGCCTTCATAGCTTATCTGTTTTGAAAGAATCGTCTCTGGTCCTGTATAGAGTTCTACATTCAACCTGAAATGAATATATGAACAATTATAACATGAATACTGAATAGATTACAATTATTACAGTAGCCTAAATATTTGATAATTCGTAAAATATGGAGATAGCCTACCTCAGTACAGCACGATTGTAATTATATTTCAATTCAACAGCTACCCCATCTACTATAGACTTCCACAAGCTTCGCCACGTCAACAAATAAAGAAGTCATTCTATTCTATTCTATAGAATTGCTGGCAAGTTCGCAACGTCAATCTCACCAGTCTTTCAAGTTTCTGGATGAAAGTTCGTAATTTACAATACAAAGATACAATTTCTCTCCTGTTGTTTATTACTCACATTTCGTTCTTCCCTTACCCTCCTTGGTTTTTAGTTTCTTTTCAAGTTTAGTAAGTTTCTTTTCATATTTAGTAATTTTCTATCTGTTTTATTTTTCCTTCCACTAAACTAAATATTCTATATTTTATCCTTAAATTTTAAAATATCTAGATTTTTTAAACACTCGGCCTCTGCGCACAGGTTTTTAACCTTGCGGGGACCTTCGTTATTTTTATTGTATTATTAAATTTTATTCTAATGTAATTCTAATTTCTACGTTTTTATCTTTTGTCATAATAATAATAATTATTATTATTATTATTATTATTAAGGCTAAATAAACGATTTGATTTGAAAGAGAAATTATGTTAAGTTTTGATGTTTTTTTTCAACAAAAATATGGAAAACGAAAAAATGAAATAAAACTTTACTCACTGTGCTCTTGAAGATGTGGAAAGTCTTGATGACCTTCTGCTTTCAGAGCAAAAACACACATTGAAAACTGTGATCGCAATTACAAAAAACCTAATAATATTATTACACCCCATATTATTAGAAAATGCGTGAACCATTATCAAAGATAAAGTTGCCTAGCTGGCATAGTGCCAAAAACTGATCAATATTGTACAAGTGTCGTGGCAATTCGACAGCAAATTCTAATAATAGCATCATTATTATTCAAATACATGATCTACCTCTAGGCTCTAGCTGTCAGCATTCCTCTTAACTAACGCCAATGCTTTCCTTTCAACTAATGCTGTCAGTTTCAAGTGAATATCACTACGCTTCCAATACGTGAGTCTATTTTGAGGATAGCATCGATAACATTTTCTTATAGCAATATCATTCATTCAGAGCAAATAATAGGTAATAGCACAGAAAAGAGAAACAATAAGTTGCTCAGTGCGGTATTCCATGGTAATAGCAGAGAAAACTTCTATAACACGTATGCTGTATTCCATGGTCATAGCTAACATTTAGAACATAAAGTACACTTTGTAACTGACTCGAACATGAAACATTGAAAATATTCATATTATACTACTATGCATGATCTGAAACGTTTCTGAAGAAATAGGTCTTTCACCAAAATTCTCAATTTGCTGTCTCTCTTGATTCTCATTTTAAAAAAGAAAAAGTATGCTATTTTTTCATTTCAATTCATTTAATCCTCTTTAATCTTATTCCACTTTTCAAGTCTTCATCCCAGCCAGCACACCATGTATTATGTATAATACGTATTTTTGGAAGATGTCAAGTATTTTAAATACGTATAGTTTACATATATTATACATTAAAATATTAAAATTAAATACTTGATGTTTTTTTTGTAGTTGAGCTTAAATGGCTGTAGATTCATAATATATTTGACTGAATTAAAGCAATTTCATGGAAAATTCAAGTTTTCATGGAAATTCAAATTTCATGGCAATTTCAAGTAAATTATTTACATGAAATATACTTTCCAGAACTAGAATTGGCATATTATTTTTGTATATTTACTTACAGTATACATTCAAGTATTCAAAAAAAAAGAACTTGATGAATTCTAGTTGTAGTTGAGCTAAAAGAATTGGGCTACTGATTTTTGTTTGAAGTGATTTGTAAAAGTGATTTCATGGCATATTTCTCAATAAATTGAATGTGTACTGGAAGTAAATCATTTTCATATAATATACTTCTCATAATTGACATATAATTTATGTAAATTCACGTATACTATAGGTACAATTATTTAAAAATAAAACTTAATGAACTTTAGTTGTAGTAAGGCTGAAACCGCTGTGTTACTGATTTTTCATTGTTTAATAGCGATTTTATGGCCTATTCCTCAATAAATTGAATGTATTAATACTAAAAGTAAATGATTTTCATAAAAATAATATACTTTCCAGAATTGACATATTATTTATGTATATCTACGAACAATATATATTCAACTATTCAAAAGAAGAACTTAATGAATTCTAGTTGTAGTTGAGCTTAAAGAATTGGGCTATACTGATTTATGTTTATTCAAAGGTGATTTCATGGCCTATTTTCTAAGTACATTGGAATCATTTGGAAAAAATGATTGAAAATTTGATATTATTGAATTGGAATGCTTCAAAGTACGGTTCAACTGAAAATTATTACTAGTTTTTTCATTCAATAATAGGGTAATATAAGAAAATTGATTTCTTTGAGGTTAAATAGTAGATAGGCCTATATCAATATTGGAAAATCTGATTCCAAAGATCAATGATGATCAGTAATTAAAAGAAAAGAAAACATAACATGGAAGTAATTACAAAGGGTTGTGAGCAGCAATTTTCACAGCTGGTGGGATGTAAATTGTTTTGGAAGTCATGAAACTATAACTACCTATATAGAATGTAATGTTTAATGTTTATAGTTATAGTTCTATAAGACAGTAGACTCTTTGTGTAGATTCACAGAACAAAGAATGAAAGACAGTTGAAGACGAGAAAGTTGGAAAGGGTGGAAGGGATTGAGTGAGAGGTAATAGGCAGCGCGAGAGTGAGTGAGAGGGATTCATATTGAGTTGAGTTATGGGGAAGAAAGGGATTTGCTGGGACAATGATCTTGGCAAGAAGGTCCTTGGACAAAGTGAAGAGACTTTATCTTTAGCTGTTGTCAAGAGAGAAAGATTTACAAGAAATACATTCTTCTAACACTCTCTGCACCTAAGCACTCTCTCTCTAAGCACCTCTCTGCCAGATCACCAGTGCATGTGGAACGTGGTCCAATCACGAAGGTTGTCGTAGACTCAGCAAGCCCGGGAGATTTAAACTCTTCTGAATTTTTATTCTGAAAATAAAATCTGCCAGTACAGCTTGTACTAATATAATCAGGCCTATCATTTTGTCGAATCCAATAATTACAATAAACAATAGAAGTGTCACCATCATATTAAGTTCAATCATCACACCCAATCATATCTACTTGGAAATGCCTCTAATGATGGTGAAGCATGTGTTGAAATGAAAATACTGTAGCTGGAAGGGAACTCTAATTATTTTTTTATTCATTATGAGTACAATCTGTATAGGCACTTAATTTATAGACTTTTGGCTATATTTCAAGTGGTATATTTCATCCATTAACTCGCCTATATTTTATACAAGTTAATTAATATTCTTGCGTTTGATAAAGTGGTCTCTTTATAGAATAGGCTATAATCTAGGCTACTCAACACAGTTGGATCCAAAATTTATTCGCAGTTTTTTTTCGTTTGAATGTAACGCATTCACACCATTCAAAGCATTCATGAGTTTTGACACGAATATTGTTCATTCTTTTCTCTATATTTTGCATTTTGAGAAAGTGAGAAAGGATAAACTATGGACTAGATCCAGGTTTATAATATTTCATTATAGTATTAAAACCAGCTCTATAGCTTTCAAGCGAAGGAGCAACTTGGAAAAAATATTAGAAATCAGTTACTGTTGAAGAGAAGTTAGAATCAATTTTTTAATAGCCTATGTTTGTATTTCTCGTGAAAGTGGGACTGTAATAGCCTATAAGTTTGGCAGATTTCTCATGTAGCACTTTGTCCATTGAACCAATGTTGAATTGAGACACAATATTGAAATTTTATTTCTAAAGAATGTTTCAAATTACACAAACAATCTACCATGGACGCTTCCATAATCTTTTAAATTCCCTTCTAAAACTTGCAAGCAGCAATACGATTCTTATTAGTCCAGGCAACCAATGCTCAAAAAAGGTATAGAGGGAGAAGTTTGGAACACAATTTTCCACCCCGCAGCTCTTTTATGGATGGTAAGGAGGTAAACATATCAAAAGTCCTCACTCCTACCCCTGTGCTAGGGGTGGGGGTGGTTTAGAAGTACCATATTTTGTTTTTTCACATATCTCAAACAATATGCATCTTTCGGAAATTTTTATCGAATACAAAATTAAAGCTTACAAATTAGCCTACAAGTTCCATTTGTAACATTTTTCCATATCTCTTCTAGCTTTGAGCTAGGTTTGAGCTCTCGAAGGTGTCACATTTTCAAGAAATCCCTTCCGGCTCTGATTTTTTCATATTTCTGGCCTTATAACTTTTTAACGATTGACTGAAAAAAATCCGTGCTAATCATGAGCTCATAGAGCATTATATTCTCCTCAATTTCATGTATTATTTTAAGCATCTCCCTACGATTGTTGCAGCTGTTATAGTGTTGAGTGTAAAATCTTCAGTTTAACAAGAATAGAGCATTTTGACAGGGAAACTTGTTGGAGGGAACGTTTGCAACACAATATTTGACTTCGCAGCTTTGTTTGGACTAGTTGGAAGGTAAACATATCAAAATTCCTCATCCCTAACCCTTGTGCTTAAGGGATGAGGGTGGTTTAAAAGTTGCGTTTCTCCATTTCCGGCTTACACTCATTGAAAACAATGCATTTCAGCGACATGACTAACTGAACAAAAATTAAGCTAGATAAACTTCCTTGTGTGTGAAATTCTCTGACTGATCAATTCCAGGGCCTCTGACATGACCTAACATATATTAAGCGAGCAATTTCTGCATGTCTGGTTATTTATGTTCAACGGATCTCGAAAACGGCTCTAACGATTTTCACGTAATTTGGAACACAGTAGGTTTATGATAAAAAAATTCGATTGCACTAGGACTCATCCTTGGGGAAACTCGCTGAACGACATTAAAAGGATAATTCATCCTTGGCTGAAACAGCTGAGACTTTCGTCGTCAGTGGATAGTAAAAAGTGAGCGAGTGATTCTGTGGAAAATCAAAATATCGCATCCCCGAAATTCATAAGCTGATGTGTAGCCAGCTGTAAAATATAAACAGGATAATTGTGTTTAACGAGAAAATTGTGTTCTGTTCATCAATAAATAAAAATAACGAGCGAAGCTAGGTGCCCCGATATTTCACACTGAAGTGAGGAGGCACTGACTTCTTGTCACTACCAAGCCACTCCCATATAAACGTGTGGTCCAATGCAAAAAGAAGTAGCGTTTCTCCACGCCACTTCTGTTTGCATTGAACCATATATGTTTATATGGGAATTAGAAAGTTAGCGCCACGTCACTTCAGTGTGAATTGAGCCAAAAGTGAGAAATTTGTTTGTCGGACGGATCTCGGTAACAGCTCTAAAGATTTAGATGAAATTTGGAATATAGAAGGTACCTGATACAAAACTTCTATTGTAGCGGGTCTCAACTCTTGGAAAGATCGCTGAAGGTCCTTGAAAAATGATTTAATTGTCCTATAAGTAGCAGCTGAGCGAAAGAGAGTTTTCCATTGTCTGGTGAAAACGTAGCAGTATGTGTGAGCGAATGAAAAAAGATTATAACAGCTGTCGAGTTACCAAATTTGGCGACACTATTAAAACATTGCATACTAGTAGTTCTGTGAACAGTAGACCTTACGCAGTATTCTCATCCACAAGTACCTGATGTCAACTGTTTTAAATGTTAACAAACTCAATTCACGTTTGAATTTGTATTCCTTATGATATAAAATTAATTCATCCAGTTCCGTGATGATCTTTCTATCAGATGAAAATTAATTTTTTAGAATCAAAAATATTATAATTTCTCCAGCATTATTTAGTTTATTTTTATTATGTTTATGTTTATTTTTAGTTAAATCTATTAAATTAGTTTTTTCAAATGTGAGAATATTGATACTGATGGGCACGCATAATAATACCATTACTGCAAAACAAAATATTGAAACCAAAGACCTTAAAGCTACGATTAGACCAAATTTATTAAAAAAATGTTAATAACTCAATCCTTATAGATTATATTAGATTGGACATAACTTATCATACACATGATAACATGTTTGTTTGTCAGCTTGCTTTATAGAATCTATAAGGATCAAGTTATTAACATTTTGTTAATAACTTTGGTGTAAACCCAGCTTAAAGATGCATACCTCTTCAAGGTATTTGATTGAACTATAGACCTTATACAAATACAGTAATAGACTGGCTTCTCCACACATCTGTGTAATCACTTGTCAGCTGATTTATGATGAATAATTCTATAGTCTGTTATTCTGTCTGTAATTCTATTTTTACTCTAATATTGGCATATGAAGGAGGCTCCTTTTTCCTTTTACATTATCCTTGAAATGCAAAATTTTCAAAAACCTTGTATATACGTCGACGCGCAATTTAAAAAGGAACATACCTGTCAAATTCCATGGAAATCTATTACCGCGTTTCGCCGTAAATGCACAACATATAAACATTAAGAGAAATGCCAAACCGTCGACTTGAATCTTAGATCTCACTTCGTTCGGTCAAATATAAGTAATAGTCCAATAAATGAAATGTTATAGAGGGAAAAGTTTGTAAGACAATTTTTCACCCCATAGTTCTGTGCAGGTTAGTAAGGAGGTGAACATATCAAAAGTTCCCACTTTCAAAGGTATCATTTTTTGGTTTCTCGCATATAGGCTAGCCACTAATGTTGCATTTCGCTGCACATTTTGACTGACAGGCAAACAGTCTTCTATAACAGCTGACATGCACAAACTATTACACACACATGTGTCGGAAGCGACCTGCACCAACTCGGTATACGACTGTGTAGTCCGAAACATCCAGTTAGTCACCGTTAGTGGCTTGGCTTATAAAAATTAATAATAATATTTATTAATCAATTATATTCTTTATATATATAAATTAATGTATGTTTGTGTGTTAGTTTGTCCCTATACACTCGAAAACTACTTGACAGAACGGCATGAAACTTTGGGAATATGTTGTGTGAATATTGGAGATGGTTTCTGACCAGAAATTTTAATAGGGGGGCTAATAATAATTTATTACAGACCATTATATTTATTTTACAGACCTATGTTTTCTAAATTGTCGGCCGAGCGGCTAACGTAGAACGGGAATATGATCATGATTCAAGATCATGTTGTGATAATATGATTTAGCATCTAAACTTACCTGCTGTAATAAACACGTCACTCTGTGATAAAATTGTTTACTGGTTTTAAAACGGTAGTTTTAAGCTAATAGGAAGTCCGTATTGAGATATAAATGAAACTATCGTTTGTCAGATAACTATTTCATGATTCAAAAAATAAACTAAAGTGTGACATGAGATACTTTGATTTTTTGGCGGTACAAAGTTCGCCGGGTAAGCTAGTTTCTTAATGAAATAGTAGGATGATAACAAACAACACAGGCTTGCGAATAAAAATAATGATAATTTAATACAACAAAACTTGATTAAAATCAGTTTGGGATTCAATTTTTGAAATCATAATTGTGATAAAATTCAATTTTAAACCCATAATAAACGTCAAGTGAAATAATATTAATATTATGCTATCAGTATTGTTCATTAAAATATCATCTATAGTAGATCAACAGCTTAAAATTAATTAGTATTGAATTAGTATTGACAATATACACTTTATAATATTATATAATTTCAAGTATATTTACAATTGCAGTACAATAGAACGCTTAAAGAAATACATTATATTTCGTTTTTCGTGTTTAATTTTCTCAAAAATATTGTTTCAGTGAGAAAAACATTATAAGTCTTGATTGAATTACGGAGAACAGAATTATGCACTGTATTTTTAGAGTGCAATTCAATTGAAATGTAACTTCTGAAGGCGATTAAGAATGAGAAACAATATCAATTGTAAAACAAATTACACTAATTAGGTTATTAAATTTAATTACTAATCTAACAGCCTGTTAAATAACTTACAACACTGATGAAGAAGTCTAAACAAGAATAAATAGTAACGAAAACACACATTGATGGACAAAAAGTTTGAAATCGAAAATGAAACTCAAGATATGGAAGAATAATAGAACATAATTTAGAAAAACAATCTAAGGGTTACATTTTTGAGCATAGTTCACTCCTAAGAAGGCAATAGATGTCTGCGCTGAGAAAATATATTGAGAAACGGGAATTTTTTACAGTAATAGCATTCTGATGTTTATGAATACAACTCATAGATATTTATATTATTACTTCAATAAAATACTGTACAGCTTAATTTATATTAAGAATTGAACTACGTTTCATCCCTCCATAGTGTCCTGTGAACAAAATAAGAAGGATATTAATAGCTGGAACAAGATTATTGAACATAGTTAGTGATGATATAGTGATGTTTTAGACCCATAAGAATAACACGATCCCTCTCCATGGCAACTGTTTGTTTAGAGTCCAAAGTGGGGTCGTAGCAACGTCTTGTGTCAAACTTACATCGACTACAGGTGTATCCTATATCAAAATACTGAAAATTTATGATTTAAGTGCGTAAAACTTGAAAACAGTATTCTCAACTCCTAGAAATTAATTATTTCATAGATATACTCGTAAATGTAAGGTGATGTTTTAGACCAATAAGAATAACACGAACTCTCTCGATAGCAACGGTTTTGTCATTACTTACAACTCCTATAGTAGACATTATAATGGAAGTAATGTTGTAAGAAAGTCCATTATTTTGAAACAGATATTCGCTATTAGGAGGTATTCGTTATTGGGAAGTTGTGTCGAAAATATTGCACCCAATCTTCAAGATCTAATATTATTGCAGGTGGTATATAATAATAGTACAATAGTTTATGCAACAGTTTTATTTTTAGTCGAGCACGAGTTAAATGTAACAAGCGCAGCGAAACAGCACGTGTCTGAAGCACTGGGACATTATTTGCGTTCACTAGCTGATATGGGAAAGTAAACTCGACTTTCAAAGTCACCCAAATAACTCAAATGTTGAAAAAACTTGACCAATGTAAACGCAGCTATACTTCTCGATAGCATATATTTTTTTAGGTTTATCAACTTGCTTACAATGTGAGTTTGACCTTTTAATTCCAAAAAAATAATTCTTTCTAAAACAAGTGATAGCCACCTATTAAATATAGGCAAACCTATAAACAAATCAGCAAATTAAAATGTACAACAGTCTTCTTTAGCTGTTAAAGAGCTGCCAATAACGAAGTTTAAGAGAATGGTGAAGAAAATTGATAGAAAGGGCATACTTCTCAATGAATGAGTTCTTTGAGTGTTCCATAAGAATACTGCTCTTCCTATTGTATCAGTCTAGACAGTGTTATGTTATTCTGTTAATTCCTGTTGGAGTTGTGTTCTATATGTTAAATTGTGTATTTTGTGTTACGCATCATGTGGGCTACACTGTATTTTTATGTTTAAGGTGCGTACAGACTTATGCGCTGCGCCGCAAACAAACGGAAAGCGAGCTTTGACATACAACGCTCCGAGTGTTTAAATTGTCAACTACAATGAGTACAACTTTAATTTGTGAAAAAAGAGTACTGATAAAGTAGGCCAATGTAAAATGTCTAAACATACTCATTATTGGTCTAATCTCGTTTCTTTGTTATTGTAATTCGAAATTAATTCAATGTTATTCATTTGTTTATTCAACAATGATAAAAACACACAACATAAAATGATTAGAAATGAAAAAAACATACTCATAGCCCTTAGAATTTCATTCCCGAATTTCGATTGAAAAGTACTCCAAAAAAGGTATGTTTTGTCAACACTTTCAAACACAGATATTTTTGGTCGCAAAAATTACAAGACAGTCATTTTTTGAGTAAATACAGTTTTAATTAATATTTGAATACCGATTTCAACTATAGCTTAGGAATTAACTTATGATTAGTTCTCAGTGCTATAATAATTACTAATTATAACAAGACTGGTTATCTTGTTAGCTACGGTACTGAATGTTCGTGGGTATGAAATCAACAATAATACAAGCGCGCGATCATCTTGCGAAACTCTCACGTTCCGTTCATGATCGACGCGTGTTCGTGGCGCATAAATCTGTACGCATCTTTATATGACGAGATTACACATTTTCTAGAATGTTGTAGCAAATTATGAATGTTGAAGGCCTACCTGTTGCAGGGGTGGAGGGCGGGGCTAGTGGTCGGGCGGCGAGGGGAGGGGCTTGAGCTCCTTTATCTGCTTGATGAGGTAGGCCTTCTCGTCGTTGAACTGCTCGTCCTCGGACCGGTCCGTGTGGAACTTGGTCAGGAACTCGACCAGCTTGTCCTGGTTGCGCAGCAGGATCTCCAGAATAGGCTTCGGTTTGTTCGGGTTCGCCACGAACACCTGGACAACAATTATATAATTATCAAGCATTATGTACTCAATGTAATGGATAAATAAATGAGATTATTGATTATACTTAATAATATTTTAAAGGAAAGAATTCGCTTATACAAGTAGGGGATAGGATGACGCATGTGATACATGAATGACGCATCATCACGGCTCAACAACTCAACTGATTAACTTGAAATTTTGCATAAATATTCTTAATTTAACGAGGATGGTTATAGAATTATAAATAAATAGAACTATTGCTCACAGTGTGAGCAATCCGTATTTTGGTTTGCATTGGTTCAAATTGAAACAATTCTAAATATACTTTCAAGATTTACTAATTTTCCTGCAAACGTTCAAAATGAGAATTCTCGGCAGATTGCTTCCATTTCTCAAGCCCTCTGAACACAGGGACAATGATATTGTAACCTATGTATCAATGTATAAATAAATAAATAGTGACGTCCACTAGACCTCGCCATTGGTGGCGGCTACTGAATTCAGTTTATTGTCCATGTGAGACGGGGCTCTGACAATGCTATTGTCCTGTTCAATGACCATTTTTACGAACTATGTATAAACTCATTTTGCGAACGCAATAATCAATCAGTATGTCCAGAGATTGTCAGTTTGGTGTAAGGGTAAGCATTCCTGACCGGCAATTAGGAGGTACTGGGTTCGGTTGTACAGTAGCGCTCATCGAATTTCCATCTACCTGTTTACCCTGTTGTCAATATTTGCAGTAGCAGAAGTCTTCGGGGTGATTTACAGCATTTAATTGGGATTTTCGTTTAATAATAATATTCATTCATTAGCATTTGAACAAATGCAACTTACAATTTATTTTCATCAAATAAAATAATTAATTTACTAACCTTAAATACATGGAAGGCTTCGAATTGTATATTTCTCGACTTCTCTTTCAACATATTCATCATCAGTTTCAGATTGTCGGGATTCGAGATGTAACGAGTCATTACCTATAACAAAAACTACATTCATCAATTCAAACACAAACAATTACATTGATTTTGTATGATACGATGAATTCTGACTTGGATTATGATTAATAATATATCGGAGTTTAATAGTATGATATTGAGAGGGTATTATTATAGTTTTTGGGTGTCTCATATATTCTTTTTCAGGTTATTGAACTGATTAGATAGAAGAAACTGAACTGAGATTGAATTTGATTTTTACTGTGAATTTTTAAATCATGCCTTGATTTAATTTGTTAACTTGCTGCATAGTTGTAAAAATTAAAGCAATTTTCGGGCATTTTCCGAGTATCAGTTTCAATTCCATGTTTAGAGAGCTACTATATTTGGAACTGTACGATTGACCTTTTTGAAGCTTTGGCTGTTCCACTGAAAGTGCATTCTAAAGCTGTGTACACATATTCGCGCTTCCAACCCGCACCGAGCACGCTCCTCCCTCGTACCGTCCTCGTACCGCCCTCGTACCACCATCGAACCACAGTCGCTCCGCCCACGCACCCATCATGAACGTTACGGAAGATGTTAGATCTTCTCGCGTTCCCCGGTCGAACCACTCTTGCTCGCCGGTCGATCATCAATCGCTCTGCTGGAGTGACGTTCGGTTGCGGAGCAGAGCGAAAGTCTGTACGCACCTTAATATTATTGTAGTAGCCCTTCAAGTAAAATTGAATACTTCTCAGCTATACATCAGCAGAATGATTGGTTCTCATCTCATCATGGTTGAAATTCAACAGGTTTTTGTGCGATTGGGCAATTTGAAATTACTATAATATTGTTTCGAGTTATGGCAGATTTTGAACAGACTCTTCGGAGAGAACACCCAAAATATAACTTTTATTTACACTCTACCAATTACTAAAATATACTATTGTTTTAATATATCAACATGAATTGGCAGAGTGTGAACACATAATTAAAGAAATAGTTTATATATATTTTGGACTCAAAATTGAACAGAAATCATGAAGTAATAAACATAACCTATTTTTGGACAATTTCTATCTAAATTTGGGAAAGGAACAGTTTTGGGCTTTAAGCCTGTTGTTCCTTTCCCAATCATTCATAGTTGACAATGATATTGTATGTATCAATGTATAAATAAATAAATTCATGAGAAAGGACATCCTAAATATATATTTCATTGGCACTCTACCAATTACTGTAATCATCAAAGTTTATTCATCAAAACAATTACAATACAAATTAGAATACTATAACAATTAATACAATTCATCAAAAAGAATTACAATACAAATTAGAATACAATAACAATTAATACAATTGTAACAATTAAGTTTTATGCACTGAATAATTTCTTAATAGGCAAAGATAATTCAATGAGTAAATATACACCCCACTATAAATGATATGTGTTAGGGTTAAAAGTTATTAGTTGCTTGTTGCGTGTTGTAATTACTATTTACATACAAACTTCATCCAGTGTTTTTTTTATATTGAAAATTTATAGTACAAACAAAATGATTGAATTAGTAGATAAATACTAATGTTCTATTAAGGATAGTCCAGGCGCTGGCTTACATTGAGCATACATGAGAGAGGCAGAGAATTTGACTTCGGATTATTGTTAGGGGGTCTTTAGTGTATATGAAACTCGATGTCGTCACGTCCCAGGGTGGTCGACAGCTTGGGGGGGAGGGGGGTAAGTTGTAAAAAACGCGCGTTTATAAAATCGCCTGTCCTGCAGTTACTATTCATAGTACAGCTTTTAATTTTTTCTCAATATTATGTACACATAACTGGCTTTCAATGTGGTCCTATACATTTTTGCGATAACGCATAGTTTTTCCGTAAAAAATAAAATATCTCGAAAAATGTATTTTTCTATTATGGACTTTTTGATATTTCTCGAATATTCAAGTAATTAGCCGACTTAGAGGAAAAGGCTCCCAATAAACGTTGTAGGCCGTTTCTTGCTGAATCTAATGATATATAAAGTTTGAGGGTTACGATCATAGATGCGGCGGTGGGAGGGGGATAAGTAGCACTGTTACGCTGCGGCGCGGTCCTACCACATGATTAATGCGCGTAATGGCCTGTCTATCGCATCGCTCCTACTAGTCTATGCATTCAAATTATGTATTACAGGAACGCTATCTTATGTATTTTCGGTCGCTGAACACGATTTTCTAACTCTCAAGCCTTAATAATTATAATTTCATCATAATATACTAATTATGGTCAAAATTAGAAACTTCATCTCATTCTGCAAGGAAAATAAGAAATGACTGTTTGAAATGAACGAAACTTGGGTTTTCAGAAATATATTGATATAGAATAAAGATAATATTCATTATGTTTATGTTCTATTGTTTTTATCTCAAATAATTTATTGTGTTGCGCTGCAGGCTGAATTATATTATTAATTGCACACTGGCCACGCTTACTTGATATGGGTCAGTTAATTTCCAAGAAATATTTGTGGAATTTCTCAGTTCTTCATGGTGGAAATGGAATTCATCATTCATTCATTATCATATGATTATGTTTAGTATGAAATGTTAATCTCCGTGAATCTTCAGTTTGTCGTGAACTTTTGAGAAATTATATCCAATATAATAATAGATATGTGTCAAATCAAAATGAAATGAAAATTTAATATTCATCCATATATTTCTAACAGTATTATTATAATGATATTTCACTAACTTTGATTGATTCATCCATTATGGTATTCCCGTTATGTAGACTGTTTATGGTAGACTGTTTTTGCCTGTTATTCATTCCCAAACATATTTATATGATTTGTAATTTTATCCACAAATGAATGAATTTATGTATTCCTGCACGTAGCTAACGTATGGATTATTCCTTTATAGATTCTTGCATGTCACATTAATAAATCTCTGGCAAAGATTTAGAAATCAAGTCTCGATGGTTTGGAGAGCATATTATTGGAGTGATTCTTTTACTCTGCTGCTTTTAATATGTTCACTACCTTGTTTGATTTTAGACCATAGACATGAAAAGCTATGTCCACCTGTATCACTCCATCTTTATTGAGAATTTTCATAACTCTTCTCATCACAAAGTTACCATAATCTTGCAGCGTATTGAAGTTTTGAAAAGTGAAGTAGGAGTTGATTTCAGGAGAGCCATGTCATCAATATGCGAATTTGTCAACGATATTTAGGGATTTAGTCAAATCCACACTAGTTCCACTTACAATTTTATGGGCCAAGTGAAATCATTCTCACCACTCATTATTCTTGTTTTACTTCATTAGATGACTTTCTCACAATCTCCAGTGATATCCATAATAATGTCAACATACTTGAACAGAATATCTTTGATGGAAGATTTATTTATACAGTAGCAGCCATTTTAGAAAGCCTTGAAGAACTAGCTATTCCAATCACTCAGTTTTGGATGATCGAATGAGGGTTTGCTCCAAAGCATGATCGGTTGTCACATTTATTAAATTTTCAAGGTTTCATTTGACAGAGAGTCAATGTATTGACTGTATAGATCTAATGTTTCCTTATTGGAAATTATTTCTACTTCTATGGGTATTTTTTCATATTTTCTAGATATAACACAGACTTTCTAACATAGTTTGTGTGATTGAATGAAAAAAGTATGGGATCTTTTCTCGTACAGTTTCTATGTGCAGTACCAGAGTCCTTCCTTATGAGCATGAATACAATTTAAGATAATTTAAGCTATGTTACAATAATCAGTCATAAATTTCAAGTAGTCATTGATTTGATTCTAAAAAAACTCCACAAATAGCTCCTGACTTCTTTCAAATATACTTTGACAATCTCTCATATTTGAACCGTTCATGAGTCCTTGTAGTTGTTTCATTAATTGATTGCTTGCTCTCACACCTTAATTATACTGACTCCCCTCAATAGATTTCCAACAGTATTCTCTCCAAATATTTCAAATTCAACAAAGATATCTCTCATTCCACTTTCATCCAAGTACCACCCCAAGACAATCAGTCAAACTCAGCCAGATGAAAAGTATCTATTCGTAGTTATAAGTTACAGAATCAGTTGATAAAGCTGCGTTTGCACCAAAGTTATTAACAAAATGTTAATAACTTAATCTTTATAGATTCTATTAGATTGAATGTTAATACCTAATCTCTATAGATTTTATTAGATTGAACGGAACTTGGCAAACACATATGTCCATCATATGTATGATAAGTTATGTTCAATCTAATAGAATCTATAAAGATTAAGTATATTAACATCCTTAATACTCTGATGTAAACGCCGCTTTAGAGTTTTATTTCCTTTGTAATCAAATATTTAGTCATATCACATGGGAGTAATTGGCATTATTTGTGCTTCAACTGTAAATTTATATAAATAAAATATTTTACTCCTGTTACACGGTGCTCTATATGGGTAGCCTATATTATTTGTTTAACTTACTCCATTACTTGACTTTCGCAATTCCAACGTGATCATTGAACTAAATCGAATAATTATTCTCTCCTAATGGAATATCAGTTTTTTATCGACTGAGAAACACATTAGGATTCCTAACAGGATGGTTAATCATTACAATGTAATCATAAATAATGATAATGAGATGAAGTTTGTAATTTTGACCATAATTAGTATATTATGATGAGAATTATCAATTATTAGGCTTGAGAGTTGAAAAATCGTGTTCAGCGACCGAAAATACATAAGATAGCGTTCCTGTAATACATAATTTGATTGAATACATAGACTAGTGGGAGCGATGCGATAGACAGGCCATTACGCGCATTAATCATGTGGTAGGACCGCGCCGCAGCGTAACAGTGCTACTTATCCCCCTCCACCGCCGCATCTATGATCGTAACCCTCAAACTTTATATATCATTGGATTCAGCAAGAAACGGCCTACAACGTTTATTGGGAACCTTTTCCTCCTAGTCGGCTAATTACTTGAATATTCGAGAAATATCAAAAGTCCATAATAGAAAAATACATTTTTCGAGATATTTTATTTTTTTACGGAAAAACTATGCGGTTTATCGCAAAAATGTATAGGACCACATTGAAAGCCAGTTATGTGTACATAATATTGAGAAAAAATTAAAAGCTGTACTATGAATAGTAACTGCAGGACAGGCGATTTTATAAACGCGCGTTTTTTACAAATTACCCCCCCTCCCCCCCCCAAGCTGTCGACCACCCTGGGACGTGACGACATCGAGTTTCATATACACTAAAGACCCCCTAACAATAATCCGAAGTCAAATTCTCTGCCTCTCTCATGTATGCTCAATGTAAGCCAGCGCCTGGACTAATAATAATTAGACATTTTTTTAATGAAAAACTAGTAAAGGAAAAGAATGAAGAATAAATAGTTTCAATATTTACAGTCCAACTACATTATCACAATTTTCTACTCCAATATCAACTAACCAGGAAAATAAACTTTTCTTGAACCTGTGTCTATTGAATTCTTCCCTAATGTTACTTGGTATTGAGTTGTAAATTTTTGGTCCCAAATATATGTAGTTTCTTTGCCCAAATGTAGTGTTTATCCTTATACTATTGAATATACTATTGTTTTATATCAACACAAATTGGGGGAGTTTGAATAATTGAAGAGATTATTAGGAAAAGGCATCCAATATAATGTTTTTATTGGCACTACTATCAATTACTATAAGGCTGGCCTCTAACGGTAGGACATGCAGATGAACATGTATGTATACATGGCGTCATACATTGTTGTGTCATCACAGCAAAAGGCTTCGAGAAAACTTTTTCGAGTTTAGGTTTTGTATCTTCGATTTTGTTATTTTTCCTTCGCTGCTCTATTTGAGGTTAGGTTATTTTTGTAACATTATAAACTACAATTTTCCAGTGTTTTATTTCTTATTATTGGTTGTTTATTTTATGTTGGAAGCCTCTCGCTGATAACAAAACCTGCATGATGAACATGTGTATGTGCATGGTAATGCATCTACACACATGTTTATCATGCATGTCATACCGTTAGTGGCCAGCCTAATATCTACTTGAATTGGTGTTCAAGTAGATTCTCGGGAGACGCAAAATATTGTTCCCATTATCACTACCAAAATTGAATACGAAACCAGAGTGAATACGAGATGGAATTGATTGAAATGAATGAATGAATAATGACTAACGGTGAAGTTGTGTATGAATGAATGAATAATGACTTACGGTGAAGTTATGTATGTATGAATGAATGAATGATGACTTACGGTGAAGTTGTGTCTATCTAATAGCAGTTCGCCGAGCAGCTTCAAACTCTGACGCCGGGTGACGTAGTTCTCAGAGTTGAGAAGGCGCTGGTAGTGCGTGAATACCTTATCGTAGTTCAGTTCCAGAAATTCGGCACATAATAGTTTATGACGTGTCAAAAGTTCCTGAAACATAATTCAAAAAAACTCAATAAAAATGTCGATTTTGACAATAGAAATTGTGAGAATTAAAATTCAACATCAATTACTACTGTAGTACTGTATAACGGTGTGAACATACATAAAGCATTCAGTGGTCAGAGTGATCTTAGGAGGAAATAGATTTGAATAATCCTGAATGGATAAGGCCCGGTTGCACAAAAGAATGATTGAAATTTAATCATGATTGAATACCCGAGAACCAATCAGAGAAGTCTTCCTTTCAAAATAGCCTTCTCTGATTGATTCTCATCTCATTTAAACATGGTTGAACAGATTTTTGTGCAATGGGGGACTAAAGGCCGGTTTCCGAGCTCGGGATTTCGCTAAGTTCTAGACTTTGAACAGCTGGAGTCAGAGAATTGGCTTTTCGAAACGGGGCATAGTCACAGTCCACGTTTAAATTAAATTTTGAAAAACTAGAAAACTGAACACAAAATAGAATAGAGAAAATATTGTAGTTTTATTATTTTTAATATTACGGAATGTTTCATTTCGTCATAATTGGAAAACGTTTCCAATTATAGAAATGAGAAAATAAAGATTACCATGAAAACTACGACTACGCCCCGTTTCGAAAAGCCAATTCTCTGACTCAAGCTGTTCAAAGTCTAGAATTCAGCAAAACCCCGAGCTGAATTTATGGGTTACTTGGAGGTAATCCGTGCTTCGCAAGGGTCTATTTTAAAAATTGACAAACTGAAAACTTGACGTAATGAAATCTAGAAGAATTGAAAATAGGCCTATAGGAATCCTTGGTTAAGAATTTATATGCATTATTTCAAGTAAATTAGTTCAGTAGTTCAGACGTGATGATGCGTCAAACATAATTTTCCTATCATTTACATGTGTATAAGCCAGTTCTTTTCTATATCATAGAATAGAACATGATAGATGAATGGATGATATCAGTATCTTTGAATAAGAATACATTTTGAAAGGTTTGAGATATCGAAGTGCGGTTTTTAACACACATTTTCTCTGGAAATCCTGTATCGAAATCATGTATCATATGACAACCTTTCAATTAAAAAAAATGAAGTTGGATTCAAAATGGCGGTTCCAAAATGGCGGAAAAAATTTGGGTGTGACGGGAAACCTGTTTTAATCATTCGAAAAGGATCCCCAATCATACCTATCTTCTAATTTCCCTTTTAAGAGAAATCTTCAGCTGCTTCCATACAGTTGTTGTGTGACAAATAATTGGAAACTTGACAAAATGAAAACTTGATTTAATCAAATCTTGAAGAATCGAAAATAGGTCTATAACCATCCTCGGTTAGGCAAGAATCTATATATAAAATTTCAAGTTAATCAGTCCAGCAGTTTAGACGTGATGATGCGTCAAACATAATTTGACTATACTTTACACGTGTATAATCCAGTTCTTTCCTTTATTATAGTACCTACAGAAGATGATAGATGGATGGATGATCATTGATATTTTACTAAAAGATAGAATAAGTTGAGTAGTTTCCCTTTCAGAGGAAGTTTTGACTACCCACAAAACTCATTTTTCATTTGAAGATATATCGAAAAGGTGGACAGGACCTTATCTTTTTGCTCAGCTTGCCAAAATACCCCTCATTCCAATATTAAAATTTTCGACTGACTGTACAGTGAGTCAATCATTCTATCAGGGCTCGAATAATTTTGAAATGTTAATTAAATAAAAATGGAAGAGAATAATTTCTTTATGTAAATATCAAAACCTTTATTCAAAGACATATTAACTACATGCGTTTTCATAATGCCGATGCATCATTGATGAAACTGTAAACGTTTATTTAGAACTTTGTCTCAAAAAACGGTTTTAGCTGAAAAATCAATAATCCATGTCACGTGAAGTAGTGCAGGCAATATAGACATAAAAAAGGGGGTGTGCTTGCAATTTGTATTGTAGTTCTGATTCTTTAATATATTATTTGGGTACATGAGAGAAGTCCACAAGCAATTTCTTGATGCAAAATTTCCCTGTGTTAGATACAGAGTGATCCAAAAACCTCGTATTTTCGGCTCATTTTCCAGTTTTCAGCTATTTCTGTCAAATCTCGTAATCGTACAGAAAACGTTGCTCTTGCCTATTTTTCAGATTATGAGATTCTGGATAAAATGAGATCATTCGGAACTCTCTATTTCTAATAAGTACTGAGTTATGATTTTTCAAAAATGAGTGAAATTTGAAAAAAATCAATTTTGATGAATTTTAGTTTTTGATCAACAATATCACTTGATTGTTACCATTATTTAGAGGTATAATTCAAAATCCCTCTGGGCGTACTTTTGTGCTCTACAATCTGAGATTAGGAAGAGCGCTCTATCTCATATAGATTTCCAGGTACACCTGACAACATTGCTCCTTGTATTGTGAAAAACACCTAATTTTCAGCTTCAACCATCATCATCAACTACATTGTCCTCACGTTGATATTTTGCACAATGACATAAGTTCATGAGTGAATAAGTTCTATGTGAATCACCCGTTAGATGCACTTTATTTCAGTATTTCCTAGTGGAGAGGCGCGCTTAAGGACACCTCAAGGATCAAAATTTCAAACACTTATAACTTTTGACACAATGCTTATATTTCATCGTACTACACTTCATTCTCCTCGGCTCGTCAAGGCGGTCCAAAATAATGCATCATAAGTCAAATTCGGTCGAAAAATGGAAAATTTATTGTTGAGTGTACTTAAGCCCATATTCCAATACATAAAAAATGGCCAATTTCAATATTCAAAGCTATGTATCTCGGTAACCCCTTATTATAAAAATCATAACTTGATCTTGAAATGTACAATAGAATTTTATCTTTTATCTGCTGTAATAGTACTTTACTTCACAAGTCCGGTAACGGTAGTTTACCGCATAAGTATGATTGTTTCTGCCCGAAACGTATTTGAGGGCAGAATTATCATACGAATGCGGTAAATACATTACCGTACAAGTTACGTACAATATTTTTTGTCATACTTTTCTCAGAAAGAATAATATTGCTGAGAAACAGTAACCATTACCTTACCTGCTGCTGTTCGAGTTACTGCATTCTATAAACATGACCTAGCCCATAGCTCCTAGGTCATAACAGGTCCATCTAGCTCAAATAGAATAATAGTGGCCAATGTTAAAAAATGTCAGATGAGTTCTTATAGCTTGAAACTTATTAGATGAGTTCTAAAAATATTTCAGTTATTCTATTAGTTACTTAGATATTATTAGCTCACTCTCTTCTTCTCACTAAAGTTCTCAACAATAAGACGTTTAAATTATTGTTACCAATATAACAACTGAAGCCTATAACGCTAAGACTATATAGCTATTTGAATCAATTTGAATGTTCCAATTTCGGAACTGGGAAACATACTCGACTGTAAAGAGAACCATATGATCTCTTTACAGTATAGTATGCTGTAATGAGAATCACATGTTTTCTTGTTCTGCAAACAGCTGTTTACCGGTTTGATTTGATGCATGGAAAACAGCTGCAATTGAGTAAGTATGACAAAAACAAGTTTAAAAACAATATGTTCGTAAAGTGAGATTTGATTGTTGAAAAAAATCCTGTAATTGTAGATATTTTTCTCATATTAACGATTTTGACAGTTCTATGAAAGGGAAAAGTGATTCAAGATGGATTTTAGGCAACTGAGCTCGTAGGGGATGAATTTATCTACAATTTGGAATCGATCGTGATTTTCTGTGATGTATCAGACTCGTTTTAGAAACTCTTGACCAACAGTAAAATCACGAAAAAATGTAAAAACTGAAATCGCCATTTTAAAAATTTTCTGTAACTTTTGAATCGTATTGGGATCGAAAGTATTATTCATTTCAGATGAAAGAAGAAATCCTATTGTACTTTTGAAGATCAAGTTATGATTTTTATAATAAGGGGTTACCGAGATACATAGCTTTGAATATAGAAATTGGCCATTTTGTGTGTATTGGAATATGGACTTGAGTACACTCAACAATAAATTTACCATTCTTCGACCGCATTTGACTTATGATACATGATTTTGAACCGCCTTGACGAGCCGAGAAGAATGAGGTGTAGTACGATGAAATCTGAGCATTTTGTCAAAAGTTATAAGGGTTTGAAATTTTGATCCTTGAGGTGTCCTTAAGCGCGCCTCTCCACTAGGAAATACTGAAATGAAGTGTATCTAACGGGTGATTCTAGTAGAAAAAAATCTCATGAACTCATATCATTGTGCGAAATATCAATGTGAGGGCAATGTAGTTGATGATGATGGTTGAAGCTGAAAATTAGGTGTGTTCACAATCCAAAGAGCATTGTTGTTGTCAGGTGTACCTGGAAATCTATGAGATAGAGTGCTCTACCTGATCACAGATTGTAGAACACAAAAATACGCTCAGAGGGATTTTGAATTATACATCTAAATGGTACCAATCGGAAGATATTGTTGATCAAAAGCTAAAATTCATCAAAATTGATTTTTCTTTCAAATTTTACTCATTTTTTAAAAATCATAACTCAGTACTTATTAGAGATATAGAGTTCCGAATGATCTCATTTTATTCAGAATTTCATGATCTAAAAAAAGGCAGGAGCAAATTTTCCTGTCCGATTACGAGATTTGTCAGACATAGCTGAAAACTCGAAAATGAGCCGAAAATACGAGGTTTTTGGGCCACCCTGTATCTAGCACAAGGAAATTTTGCATGAAGAAATTGGCTGTGGACTTCTCTTATGTACCAGAATAATATATTAAAAAATCAGAACTACAATATAAATTGCATGCACCAATGTATATAGTGACTGGACTATACGTGAAAATTGGTTACTCAACATTTGGGACTGTTCTTGGTTACAAAAGTTATTCTGACATTGGTGGACCCACTCCATTTCAGTTCCTGAAAACCCATTTTGATAGTGCTATTTTGTTTGAAAAAGTAGGTTAATTTGGTTAAAATATTTGCCTTTTAATTTAAAAATATTTTTTTCTATTTAAAGTTTATTCCATATCAATAAATAAGAATGGAAAATCTTATTTGTGATCTACTTCATTTGGAACATTTCCTAGAAAAATCACTTAGATGGAAGAAGGGCCTCTGTTTGTAATGTTTTTTATCCAATATTAAACAATGTAGGAAGTGATTCTCAGTTATTGTAGCACAATTACTAGACAAATAAAACTTTGAAGTTCCATTTAACTAGAATAATAACTGCTTCACAAGATAATAGTTTCCTATAAATCACTTTGAAATCTTTGACAGCGTTTTTCTCAAAACATGGTTTTTGCACATGGGCCCTTCTTCCATCAAACTCCTCAATTGACAAAGGAATTTGGAGAGAATGTTTTGAACACAATTTTTGACTTCGCAGCTTTGTTGGGACCAGTTGGAAGGTTAACATATCAAAAGTCCACATCCCTACCCCTTGTGCTAGAGGGATGAGGGTGGTTTAAAAATTGCATTCTTGAATGTTTTGCTTACACGCTCAAATCTTGGGGAAATGAGTTCAACCGACATGACTAACTACCGACATGACTAACTATTCAGAGATGAAGCTTGATAAATTCTCTACAATATTTGTTCTGTGGTGAATTCTGATATCTCCAACAGTTTTCGAGATATACGCTCTTAAAAGTGTAGAATTGTTGAAATAACAGCTTTTAATCCTATTTTTTGATGTTTCAGGGCCTACAACTCTCCAACATCAACTCTACAACAACCCTACAACTCTACATCAACTATCTTACAACTCTGCAACTCTGCATCGTGAAAATGAATGCTTACAGTAGATTTGTAGAGCTTTGTTTTCTCTTCAATTCGATATATTATTTCACTACTTGATGTCTTCCTTCTATTGTTATAGCAGATTCAATGTGGGGGGTGAAATTTTAATTTTGTAACAATTGATCACTTGACAATGAAATTTGAGTCTAGACCATCTGGTACACAATTTTTGACTTAATGAAGACTAGTAGGGAGGTCAACATAGCAAAAATGCGCATCTCTAGCCCGTCTATTGAAGGTGTGGAACTGCTAAGTTGACACTTGTTGCAGAGTAGAAAATTTCACCCCCTACATTGAATCTGCTATAACAATAGAAGGAAAACATTAAGTAGTGAAATAATACATCAAAGCTCTACAAATCTACGGTGAGCATTCATTTTTACGATGCATTGTTGGAGAGTTGTAGGCCCTGAAACATCAAAAAATAGGATTAAAAGCTGTTATTTCAACAATTTTACACTTTTAAGAGCGTATATCTCGAAAACTGTTGGAGATATCAGAATTCACCACAAAACAAATAGAGAATTTATCAAGCTTCATTTCTGAATAGTTAGTTTTGTCGGTTGAACGCATTTTCCTCAAGATATGAGCGTATAAGCAAAACATTGAAAAATGCAACTTTTAAACCACCCTCATCCCTTTAGCACAAGGGGTAGGGATGGGGACTTTGTATATGTTCACCCTCCAACTGGCCTCAACAAAGCTGCGAAGTCAAAAATTGTGTTCAAAACATTCTCTCCAAATTCCTTTGTCAATTGGTCTATTTTTGCATAACTGAAAATCTCACACTCAACACTTGCTGCTGTTGCTGCTGCAACAGTCGTGGGGATGTGCGTAAACTTGTGAAATAATTATACATCAAATTAAAGAGAATTTGATGCTCTATAAGTTCATGATCAGCATGGATTTTTCCCATCGATATTCAAAAAGTTATAAGAGCAAAAATAGCAAAAAATTGAAGGAAAATGTGTTTTTTCAAAATGTCACATCTTTTAGAGCGGATATCTCGAAAAGTAAAAGAGATATAGAAAAAGTTGTCAGATCAATATTGTAGGAAATTATGTATTTTTGATTTCTTATAGAATAGTCATGTCTGTAAAATGCATAATTTTCGAGTTATATGCGAGAAACCAAAAAATGGTACCTTTGAACCACCCCCACCCCCTTATCACAGGGGGTAGGGGTGGGGACTTTTGATATGTTTACGTTGACTGGGCTATAGGCCTATTACATTGCATCAAGAAAACGAAGTTTCAAGACTATGTTTTCTCTAAACAGATGGTTTTGAGATAATTTCTTTGATGCAGCTGTTTCACATCAACCATACTAATATTTCTGTGAACAGTAGACCTCGCGCTCAGTAAGTTACATTGACCTGTTGTTATGTTTTCTCAAAAATTAATAAAAATAATTTATCAATTTAAAATGTCTAGAAAAAAACCTTAATAAACATAGAGCTCTCTGTCCTATCGTACCGTGACAAGTCGTCCCGGAATGTGAGTGTGAGCGCTGTGAGGTCTGGCTGCAACTGTCTACAACGTTGATGGAATAGTACTTTACGTCACAAGTTCGGTAACGGTAGTTTACCGCATAAGTATGATTGTTTCTGCTCGAAACGTAGTTGAGGGCAGAATTATCATACGAATGCGGTAAATACGTTACCGTACAAGTTACGTACAATATTTTTTGTCATACTTTTCTCAGAAAGAATAATATTGCTGAGAAACAGTAACCATTACCTTACCTGCTGCTATTCGAGTTACTGCATTCTATAAACATGACCTAGCCCATAGCTCCAAGGTCATAACAGACCCATCTAGCTCAAATAGAATAATAAAGGCCAATGTTAAAAAATGTCAGATGAGTTCTTATAACTTGAAACTTATTAGATGAGTTCTAATCATATTTGAGTTATTCTATTAGTTACTTAGATATTATCAACTCACTCTCTTCTTCTCACTAAAGTTCTCAACAATAAGAAGTTTAAATTATTGTTACCAATATAACAACTGAAGACTATAACGCTAATACTATATAGCTATTTGAATCAATTTGAATGTTCCAATTTCGGAACTGGGAAGCATACTCGTCTGTAAAGAAAACCATATGATCTCTTTACAGTATAGTATGCTGTAATGAAAATCACATGTTTTCTTGTTCTGCAAACAGATGTTTACCGGCTTGATTTAATGCATGGAAAACAGCTACAATTGAGTAAGTATGACAAAAAAGTATATTTCGTACCTAGAGCAGAAAATGAGATTTTTCCGGCTCGAAATCGGTTTTCAAGTCCGAGGCCGTAGGCCGAGGACAAGAAAAGAATGAGAGCCGGAATAGTACTTTACGTAACAAGTCCGGTAACGATAATTTACCGCATAAGTATGATTGTTTCTGCCCGAAACGTAGTTGAGGGCAGAATTATCATACGAATGCGGTAAATACGTTACCGTGCAAGTTACGCACAATATTTTTTGTCATACTTATCTGAGAAAGAATAATATTGCTGAGAAACAGAAACCATTACCTGCTTATGCTCGAGTTACTGCATTTTATAAACATGACCTAGCCCGCAGCGCCTAGTTCATAACAGACAGACCCTTCGAGCTCAAATAAAATAATAAAGGCCTAAATTATAAGATTTCAAATGAGTTCTTATAACTTGAAACTCCTTAAATGAGTTCTTTAATTATTCAAGTTAGTATATTAAATACTCAGATGTTATAAGGACTCAGTAGAGTCCAAACATACTCGACTGTAAAGAGAACATATGATCTCTTTACAGTATAGTATGCTGTGATGAAAATCACATGTTTTCTTGTTCTGCAAACAGCTGTTTATCGGCTTGATTTAATGCATGGAAAACAGCTGCGATTCTGCGATTGAGTAAGTATGTTTTGCCCGTGGTGCGAACGCTATTTTTCGCCACACACAAAAATAAACAATATATAAATAAATAAATAAATAAATATATATATATATATATATATATATATATATATATATATATATATATATATATATATATGAGAATAGTTGTTTACTAAGCACTTCCGAAAGCAGAAGTGGAAGGTGATAGCTCTAGCAAATCTGAGGTAATCTGAATATCAGGAAATTGTCAAAGTATTTTTATTTTTTATTCTGATTTGTCTAAATAACCTAAAAGATGATGTTCAATTATGTGGGAGGTTGAGTTTATACTTTTTTATTCTTTCAAATGACAATAAGATGATATTATTATAAATGTTTTAATTATTGAATAATGAACACAAATAATGAAAAGTTTTTTGATCAGCTGTTTTTTGATCACCTTTCTTAGTTCCATGTTAGCGGCTGGAAAGGGTACTATGTTTCCAGCATAGGCCGGAAAGAAACCTGTTCTGACGTCAGACGAGAGTCGTCTGCAAACAATGTCTTTCAGATCTACGTAGGGACTGGAAAACAGCTGCTTTCTGTGCAGTGTGGCGAAAAGATATATTTTCAAGATGTTCGATGTTTTTGAACGGATAGTATTATAATCAGACAGCTGATTTATGATGAATAATTCTATAGTCTGATTTTTACTTTCCTTGCCCTATTACCATAGGTAAGGAAAGTATTGCTTTCCAAAAAAAATTAAGGTACCCCAATTTCATGTTTTCTATACGTTTCAAGGTCCCCTGAGTCCAAAAACATGATTTTTGGGTGTTGGTCTGTGTGTGTGGGTGTGTGTGAGTCTGTGAACACGATAACTCCATTCCTAATTAACCGATTGACTTGAAAATTTAAACTTAAGGTCCTTATACCATGAGGATCCGACAATAAGAAATTCAATAGAATTCAATTCAAAATGGCGGAAAAAATGGCGGATAATGGCTAAAAAACCATTTTTTTCACGGTTTTCTCGAAAACGGCTATAACGATTTTATTCAAATTTATACCCTAGATAGCTATTTATAAGCTGACATCAACTGACATGAGTCTCATTTCTGGGGAAATAGCAGGAGCTCCGTAATATTCCTGAGAAGAATGAATTTTGTTAAATTTCTATCACAATTTTCTCAAAAATGACGACCGATTTTTTTTCAAATTCATAGCTTGTATAGTTATATATCAGCTCTATTAACTGGCATGAGTCTCCTCCCTGAGAAATTAACAGGGGGTCCACCCCATCCTTGAGAAATTTACTTTGTAACCTCCTTCTCGTGCGTGAGGTAGGTAGGTAGAGCAGTTTATTCAAAAGAACACATGTCGATATTTTATTTGTAGAACAGCTGTTTTGACAACTTTTAAAAAATACTCAAATTTCATAAAACAGCAGATTTTTGTGGTGTAATGTACTACATAAGAATACATTTTATTCAACTTTTATTCAAATTTAGTTTACACAGCATACATGATTCTTTTCAGAATTAAATTCTATACAATTTTTGTTGCAAAAAATTATTTGTTTACTGGTTATTAAATAAAGTTATTGGGCATCAAACGTAGAAGTCTGTGTTTATCTACTTAAATATTTTGCATATTTAAATTTTTTCTCAAAAACTACTCACACTACAGCTTCCAGACTACTTTTATTCAATTTTTCAGATATTTTTCCATATGAATCCAGCATAAGTTTCTCAAAAACTAGTCCCCAAACAATTCAGCATCGGTGTATTTCACCAGAGGAACTGAATTCCGGGCGAAATCTTTCACCCTGAATAGCTCGCTAATGAAGCGTTTATGGATATATGTTTATAAGAACATTTTTTCTTATTTTTACCTCTACTATCACGTATTAAATTTTTTTACCATAATTAAGAATCACCCTGTATATATTTATAAGCCCGACCCTTATGTTTTACTGGAAAGTTGAATCTAGCACGTCTTAATAACTGTGTCAATAGTCAATTTTAGTATTGCGAGAAGGTAGTGTGAGAAGATATTCCATGCTACAGGGCGTGCTCCAAATTTCACTGTTTTTCAAGCCGATTATTGTCAACTATTGCTGATGATTTTTGTCTTGGAAAAGTAAGAGTTTATGAAGAGCACAGTATGAGATACGTAGTATTTTTTTTTAGAAAAATTCTATATTGAGATGAATAAACTAACAAATACATTCCAAATATCAAATACAATATTTTACACAGCTTCACGAAGGCTTGAATAAACAATGAAATTTGTAATATCTTCACCTTTTCTATATGATAAGTTACTTTCAATACTAAAAAAACACTCAATAAAAACTGTAAAACACTCTCCGATTTCTTGTGAACCGTTTTAGACTGGTAGTAAGACCACTGCTAGGATGTTCTGCTAGGATGTTCTGCTACTATAAGTTTCATGTATGCAAAGTTTTCTACTATTTTTTCAGTTTTTCTCCAACTCGATAGTATTAGGTACATTTTTCATTTTTCTTATTCATGTATTGTTTTTCAAATTGTACGGTACTGCTCAGTTTGCGTTGAGGCCAATTAAGAGATTTAGTTCTTGATGCCCTCAAATATGTATATTTTCAAATAATAAATAACTGACAAATCTGTCCTATCTTCATTGTAGAAATTTATGACTAGAGTTATGAATAAATTCTGTTCATTCCTGTTGATGAATTGACTTGAAAATTCTAGCGTAATTTTGTCTTAGAGTGTGGATTTTCAATAAATTTGAATATATTCTGTTGGGTATAGCCTAGATCCATCTGGTGGTGATATTCTCTTATTGTGTTGTTTTAATTCAATTACTTACAATTACACAACTTACAGTATTAGGATACCCTATTCCACCCCCTAGGTTATCTAATAATTGCGAAGTATTGCTACAACGCGGACTAGCTACAGTCGGATATGGGTCGGGGTCAGTAGCCTTACTGACAGGTGGAGTTACCGGACCTACGCTTCTCCCTCTATCCTGATTCTTTACCCTCTGCTTCTTTCGTGGGATTTTTAATTTCAGGGGAAGAGTATTAACCCGTGCCGTTGCTGGCCGATTCGGCCCTCGGCCTTTGGAATACAGGGTGGGTGTTAAATGGGATTGAGATAACCCTATACAAGGAGACAGATCCGATTATCGGATCCCTACAAATAATTCTATTTATGAAGGTAGTACGCAATCTGAGCCAACTGCGTGTTGACGGCGGGCAGACTGGATCTGCGAGCCCGGAAAGAGGTTTTACTATGGGATTGAGAGTGAGAGCTATGGGGTAAAGGTATGGCGGAACTATTAGGGTGTTAGTGGTATTCAAGATATAGTTAAATAGGGTACGGTATAGGGTGTAAGCTATAGAAAATAGTGTGCAGGGTTTGAAGTATGCAGTATAGGGTATAGGGAACAGAGAATCAATAACAAGATTATTATTCTCTACAACAAACAGACGTCTGTTCAATAATCCGCAATCTGACAATTGCGCTGTAGCTCTCAGCAAGCTGGACCTGCTAGCTAAATACAGGGTATAAATTTCCAATACGGGATATTTAAGATTCAGTATACAGGTTTTGAGGTGTAGGATTTCTGAATCGCGAGCCTGTAGCTGCGAAAGGATTATCAGCAATTCTGAAACTGTAAACAGGATTTCCGTGCCAGTCTAGCAACTGCGCTACGGTTGGTTATTAAGAGCTAATCTGTAACAGCCCTTAAGGGAATGGAAATCACTCTCAATCGTCCGAAACGCTTTTAAATTAATAGTCAGTATGTCGACTATTATGAGAGGGTAGAAAAAGTTTTCACAGACACAGTCTGCAGAATAATATCGGGAAGACAACAGTCTGTCGTTGTCAGGATAGGAAATGATTTTTCCAGGATTTTCCACAAGGAAAATATCGAGCCAGAGACTCCTAATTCAGGAAAAGATTTCAATGGGCTTTTCCAAGTAATTGCGAGTCTAATGATTACAACAAAATCGATCTCTAATTTGCCACTGAGATCACGGGAAAATTCGTGAATTTTCCACAGGGAAGACCAGCAAATAATATTTTCTATTAAAGGAGACAGGTTTCTAGGAATTTTAGAAAGGATTCGCGGGTCTGAAAATCGCGACCGGGACGATCTCGAATTTGGAACTGAGATCAGGAAGGATTTTAGATCAGGAAGAATTAAGAGAAAGTAAGATGAAGCTTGTCGCAGTCTGATGACTTCGACTGGGAAGTTCTCAAGCTGTACCTGAGAGCTGGAAGGATTTCAGAACAGGAAAAATTAAGAGAGAGAAAGAGAAAGGACGTCACAGTCTGAATGACTTTGACCAGGACGAACTCAAGCTGCACCCGAGTTCCTTAGGAAAAGGATTGGAATTTTCCTACTAGGAATTACAGCAACAACTGCTGAACAAAGTTAAAATACAGGGCCACTCTACAGTATGAAAACAAAACATTAATCAAGAAAACTATTCTTAAAAAGGATAGGGATTTCCCTACAAGAATAAAAATCCAATTCAGAAAAATTACTCTTTAAATTGAAGGCCACCTTACTACAGAGAAAGAAAAACATACGGACTACCAGTCCTGACATACAATTACCTGAATCGACGTGGATACTGATATGGAGAATGACAAACCGATTCTCACTTCCCGTATTAAACTTAAAAACGTTGTGAAGCGACAGAGTAGAGTCTTATAAATTAAGTACTCTAAAATAATCCTCTACAAGAGCCTAGTTAAATTCCCCACTCAACTGTTTGTAGCATAAATATAAGACCCCTCCAGGTTTCGAAACCAAGGATAACTCGCTCACCCCCAGTGATACGAGTTTGGGAGAAATAACTAACAAGAAAGAAAATCCCCAAGGAAAATCTAACTTCGAGTTGTCCGGAACTCGTCCTACAATATTTCTATTCTAACACACAAAATAGAATAACTCCCCTAGAAATAATCTAGTACCGGGAATGTCGTAAGGAGAGGAGATTCGCGGCCCGTTCACACGCTCGACCACCGAACAACTGCACTATAAATAAAATCTACAAGGATAGAAAATCCCCCTTCAAACAGTCAGTAATTCGACTCACAATATTCTATTCAATAAAATAGAGAATAGAATATTATCCCTCTAGAAAACCACTATTGGGAGCGCCGCTCGGAACGCGGCCGTACACAAACTCGATCACCAAACTACTGCCTCTAACCCAGGTCTGCTCCTCGCAGAGTAGGGTCCGTGGAAAATTGGGAGGCCGGGGGAAAGAGATTACCGACCAATAGGAGTCTCAGGAGACGATCACGCCACCGATCAAGTGACAGGGTATGATTCAGATGATCTTGATGCCAAGGGTGAAACCATGATGACAATACTGCTAATTACTATAATAGATTAGGCCAGTAAACAATCGAATGAAAAAGACTAAGAAATTGTCAAAGTAAACCATCTTTCTCACCAGAAATGACAAGAAGCGGCCGCTCTGGCGCGACTGCTGCTGACTGTATGATAGATAACAGAACGTTCAAACCAGTAAACAAAATCTGGAAATTTCTGGTTCATATGATTCTGCTGATAATTTATAGTGGTTGACGGCGATGTGATGATGTACATACTCAACTCTAAGCTTAGCAAAATACATCTGACTGCCGACCCTATTCTCTACTGAAATAAAGAAAATTATCCAAATCATATGCAAAATGATGCTTCTCCTTTCGTCACAAAATTCACTTTGAAACAACAGAAAAGCACTACAGGCTCAAGCCCAAAACGGTTCCAATTCTAATCTATACAACAGTCAAATTTAGCTAGGTTATGTGACACTTTTACTTTTAAATTAATAGACGCACAATGACACCTTCTTACCTTGAAGGTAGAAAAAGCGTCAGACGCTATGTCAAAAGTTGAAACTTCAACGTAACGAAAGAAGTTGAAAAAATCTTCAGAGTGCAGCATTATTTTCGCCAATGCTTCGTACCTGGCACACTCTCTTAGCATTGTACCGCAGTTCAGTGCTATGTCTTGGTGCTCGTATCTGGAAAAATATATTTATAATAATATGAATATACAATTTTCAATATATAGCACCTAACAGAAAACACTTTAAAGTTTTATAATATAAATATAAACAGGATACACATGACACGGATCGATTAAAATATATATTATATTATATTTTATATATATATATATATATATATATATATATATATATATATATATATATATATATATAAGAAGCGAAATGGCACTCACTCACTGACTGACTGACTCAAAAAAACTAAAAATCTACCAGACCAAAAACGTTCAAATTTGGTAGGCATGTTCAGTTGGCCATTTAGAGGCGCACTAAGAACGGATTTGGAAAAATTTCCAAAGATACGCACAAAATCTGCGTTTTTCCAGCGTTTTCTCAGCTTTATCGAGAACAAATGAACAGAAAATGTTCAAATTTAGTACAGAAGCTAAGCTAGAGTGATATAATGTTGTGTTAGAAAGAATTTGAAATAACGCCAAAGATACGCCCAAAATTAGCGTTTTTTTGCGTTTTCTCAGTTCTTTCATCAAGTAATAGACAGAAAAAGTTCAAATTTGGTACAGAGGTTTAGCTAGGGTCTAAAAATTTTGTGATGAGGTGACATTGATTTTTCATCAAATATACGCCCAAAATCAGCGTTTTTCTCAGTTTTTTTGCGTTTTCTCACCTTTTTCAATAATTGGTGGAAATATATTAAAAAAAATTCAGTACACAGATTTAGCTGAGGTGGAAGAATTTTGTTCGCCAAAGATACGCCGATATAGTACCACGTGTTTTTACCAGCGTTTTTCTACGTTTTCTCAAATTTTCGTGATCAAATTGACATAAAATGTTCAAATTCCGTACAGAGGTTCCGCTGAGGTCTACACATTGAGAGGCCTTCAATATTTCGCCTTTGATATGCTCAAAAATGGCGTTTTTCAACGTTCTTCTAGATTATTAGCTTTCTCATTATCTTATTGACCAAAATTGTTAAAATTTGTTACACAAATCCGTCTGATTTTTCAGGTTTAGAGTAAGTAATGGCGGTGATAAATTGGAGGGTTTCTTTTCTCCAGTTTTTCATTGAGTTTTCAATGCATATTTCTTCATTTCTCAGGAAAATTTCAGACTCAAGAATGAATGAATTGTAAGTTGTCCACGTCATTCCTATCTTAGATTTCAAAGGCTAGACTGGAGTACAATAATTTTCATAATATCCTAACGAAGTTTTCCACCCTGCACTAAATAATTGAAATTAATCGGTGATTGAATCGAGCGAGGAAGTACTTTGACTTTCTGATGGAATAAAGGATGCTCGAATGAAAAATGCAGGCGAGCGAAGCGAGCCCGCTGATCTAATTTTCGGACGATCCTGTCGGGGGTCCAGGGGACGGAGCCCCCTGGCTAGACGGATATGGCGAGCGTAGCGAGCCTGACAGCTAGTAAGTATATATAATACAAATATTTCGAAAAAATTGAGTAGAAACTCAAATCTTTGGGGTCACTTTAATCTCTCAATGTTTGTTTCACCATGTTTCCACACATAGGGAAATATAAGGTTAACAGCGAGGTGTAACTACTGTTAGGCCCAATTGCACGGTAAAATATTCATCTACTCAAACATCTTCAACCAACTTTGATGAAAGGATGATGAGACTTGGAAGTCCTAACTCCCCCTAAAAGAGATTTTTTTTCAAAAATTTGATTTCCCAAAAGGTGTTAGTCTATGGAATAAGTTATTTGATAAATTATGTCCTATTGCACCATAGAAAACTATTGACCAAATATTTGCCACTACAATGGGACCCTTAGGTCTCAAGAAGGCAGAGAATAACTGAGATGAAAAAGAGAGACAATAGATGACAGCTGACCGTCTTACCCATTCATGAGTGTGAAGAGAATCTCAGGTTTGGTGCAAATGTATTCCACAGTGGGTGAGCGAGTACCGATCTGTCGTCTTAATATATTATTGAAAACCTGAGCCACATCTTTCTTCCCCTATAAATGAATACATTTATATGTTTATGAGAAAAATACACATAGAGTTGAGTCATTTTGAAGAATGGAGATATTTATGCATGCTTACATTTTACAATATCATATAATTAACGAAATTTTTGGAAGTATTTTAAGCTCTGTAACTTAACGAAGAAGTAATAAAATAAAAGGAAACAAGAATATACGAAAAGTAAGATTCACTTGAAACTAAATGTATATCGGTTTTGTAATGTTGATGAAATGTATGAATCATTCTTAAAAATATTAACCTCTCACAATAATCAGGCGTTCCCGCTAAAAAGAAAGAAAGTATCACAGCTTAAACAGAATAAATGGATGAATAATGATGTAAAAACAGCTACGGAGGAATATAGAGATGCTGCTCTCTTCTATAGGCAATACAAAACTAATTCGCTCAAAAACTTAATAAAACAAAAAAAAAACAAGAATACAAGAACATTTTAAACACATGCAAAACACAATTCATAACTAGGCAAATATCACATTCAGACAACTTAAGTAAGACTACATGGAATATTATAAATAATGAGGTGGGTAATAGAGCTAATAATAGAAGAAGTAAATCTATAATCAAAATCAAAACAGAGGATTCAGAAGGTAAAGACCCAGTGAAAATAGCCAACGTCTTCAATGATCATTATGTATCTGTGGCTGAAAAAATACGGAAAGGCAAGGGAAAACAGAGGTTTGAATACTGTAGGAACACATTCCACTGTTTAAAAGTAAGGAGAGGGATAACATAGAGAACTACAGACCGGTGTCAATTATATCCACATTCTCAAAAATATTTGAAAAAGTATTAGAAAATAGAATAGTCTTTCTAAGTACAAACTTCTTAGTGTTGACAAGCATGGGTTCATAAAAGGAAAATCCACAGAAACAGCATTCGTTACCTTTGTGAATAGAATTATTGATAAATTGGATAAGAAAAAACACTCAGCAGCCACTTTTGTTGACCTTAGCAAGGCATTTGATACAGTTGAACTTACAATTCTACTAAATAAGTTGGAAAATATTGGCGTTAGAGGGCTTGCACTGAAATTACTTGAGTCATACCTACTTAACAGAGTACAATATGTTAAATAAAAAACAGCAATGGCAATTTTAAATCTAAGTTAAGAGAAATCAAATTTGGAGTCAAGGATCGGTGCTAGGTCCGCTTCTTTTTAACATCTACATAAATGATATAAAGGGCAGTGGATTAGGAATATCAGCACCTAAATACTTTATATGCGGATGACACTAGCATCCTAAATGCTGAGAATGACTGTGAGCGGCTGGAGTTGGATGCTTATGTATCAGTCAATAACATTTGTCAGTGGTTCAACAGCATCAATCTGCATTTTAATGTTAGTAAAACTGTTAGAATGACCTTTTCAAATAGTGTATGTTGAATTGGTTTATTGTTGGATGATGAGTTCGTTTCAGAGGTTGAAGTGTGTAAATTTTTAGGTATTCATCTGGATTCTAGTCTAAACTGGCATTCTCATGTGGATCATACTTGTTCTAAACTAAGTTCAGTTATTTTTATTTTAAGAACACTATCCCACTATTGTACTTTCAATATACTTAAATGCATATATTTTGCTTTATTTGAATGTCATCTTAGATATAGAGTAACAGTTTGGGGCAATTTCTCTGAAAGAAATGTAAGAAGAATATTTACTTTACAAAAAAAAAAAACATTAGATGTATGTGTAAACTGACGAGATATCAGTCCTGCCGAGATCATTTTTAAATTGAAATTATTCTCACATTTCCATCTTTGTTCATATACAAGACTATCCTTAGCACCGTTGATAATAATTTTCTACCCACTAATAGCAATATCCACAGTCATAGAACAAGAACTGCTAATAACTATCATTTACCTAATGTAAATTTAGCGATAGCAAAGAAAAATCCATTTTATCAAGGAATAATTTTTTACAATAGGCTCCCAAATTAAATAAAATCTATTAAAACAAATAAAAATGTATTTAAAGCCCAATAAAAGAAATATTTATTGAATGGTGGCTTCTATTCCATAAAGGAATACATGGATAATTAGTGAATACATTTCAATAATATTGTGTACTTATCAATTAATAGCTGTGGTTGATAACTTATTGTACTTTTGTGTTTTGTACTTTGTGACATTGATCATTTTCATGTATTTTATTTGTTTTTATAATATTGACGTTTGCCATATCTGTAATTGTACAGCTTTTTATGCAATAAAAATATTTATTTATTTATTTTTATCAGCAATACATTCAGTAATTGAGTGAATCATGGCTAGTTAAGCTGAGTTTACACCAAAGTTATTAACAAAATGTTAATAACATATTCCTTATAGATTCAATTAGATTCAATGGAACCTGACAAACACATATTATGTTCATCATGTGTATGATAAGTTATGTTCAATCTAATAGAATCTATAAGGATTAAGGCTAGGGCTACAAGAGCGCACAAAGTGCGTCTGTTGCAACGTATTTTTTGACGTCCATTGTAGAAATACATGAAAGTGAATTGGTGACAACACACGAGGTACGTGCGTACCAAGTAACAGAAGTCGTAATGGACGGTGATTTTTGAACTGCGTAGAAATGCTAGAACGCACGTCTAGACATGAGTTGACAAGCAAAAGTTATTGCTTCATCTGGTTCCATTGCATAAAGCCAACTGACGACGCACCACACTCATTGGCGCTCATTGGCGACGGCCCAAAAAGTAAGTTGCAACGGACGCACTTAGTGCGCTCGTGTGGCCCTATCCTAAGTTATTAAAAAAATGTAAACGCAAAATGTCAAGTGTAAACGCAGCTTTATAATAACGAGTTTGCATAAGTTACGGGTCATATATATTTTCAGAAAGTTGAGAGCGCTGTTGAGAATCAAGCGATTGTTGATGTTGTACCATGCAGGTTTTGGTAGCCGCATACAATATGGTATCCTCATCTGGGGTCATTCGCCACATGCCAGAGACATTCTACTGCTCCAAGAGAAAGCTCTTCGAATCACCACATAATTATAGCAAGCATGATGCACATTGCCAGCCGATCTTCTGCAGATTGGGCATCCACACAGTTTGTGGACACTACATCCTGGCTTTACTGCTATATGTGAGGAGCAGCATTACAAAACTTCATAAAAGAGAGCAAGTGCCCTCCTAGAGAAGGACAAATTTGTATGTGTACACTGTCTTTGTCTTTGGTGAGGAACCCTGAAGATTTTTTTGAATAAAATCAACTGAGTTAATCAATTACATTTTTTAATCATCAACTCCTTTCAATACAGTATTTCAATTATAAATTACGTTTAACAACTTGAACCACTTATCAGAGCCGTTGAGGGCGCGTAGCCTACAGTGGATGTCTTCAGGTCTTCCTTGTCCAAGTGGCTGATTCAAGAGTCTATAAAATATCAATGAATTTTTTAATGAAGATCGATTTTCGCATGTGATCTGGAACACTGCCATCTCGATCAAGTGTAGAGTGTGGTCTGTTTGACCAGTTTATGTTACATGTTGAAACTGTAGGCCTACTGACTGACGCCATCTACCCAGGAATGGCCTTGTTCTTCATCGAGGAATTGGATAATTGATAATCCAGCAGACAGCTGATTTGCAATCAATTGATGCAAATAATAATTCAGTTGACAGCTGATTTGTATTTCTAATTGATAAATTACTACGTACTTTATTTAAAAAAAATACTAAGAAATTGTCTTAAACCACAGATTCTATTGATAGAAAGACCGGTTTCGGTTGTTACACCATTGTCAATCTCTGATAAACTAAAACTAGCCCAAATATAAGAGCAGCAGAATTTATACTAGTAGGCGAGTACTGCTATTGGTCAAGGGCATGAACGCCTGCCATTGGCCCAGCTAGACAGTCTCCTCCCACTTAATGGTATAACAGAATAATATTTTCACACATACAAAAAAACGTAGATACAATACAAAATTACATACATATACAAATGTACAACGCAAACCAGTGTTATAACATACACATTCAAATGTACGAGCAAATACTCACACATTGGTTTAGAAATTGGTTTCGATTTGAAGCATGAATTTTACAGTAAACAGTCAGACTGAATTCGTTATTGCAAGGCTGCACGAAAAAGTTGTTGCAATAATTTTCATGAGACAGTGCTAATATTTGCCGAAATAAATCGTTTTCCGTTGACGTTTCTATTGCAAATACAATTGAAAACTGATAGAAAGTTTTTTCACAATCCCCTCTCTCTCCCAATGATGGAGTTACGCATTTTGTTCAGCCTTGGTTTGTTCCAAACTGGTACCAGAGATCACAGAATAATATTTACTTACTTTATGCTGGTACGTATTATTATTTCCCCAGTTGAAATGAATTTCTTTATTTTATCAATTTACTCAATTTGTTTCGAATTATTGCAATTCTACTACAAAAAGCTAGCCACTTTTCCTTTCTCTCTATCCAAGATATCTGTCCCTCTAGCTATATTCTCATTATCGTTCTCTTTCAGTCTTTCTTCAAACTCTATTTCCATCCTCTTTCTAATTCTTGTATTTTCATGATATTGTCTCTTCATAATCTTATGATATTGAGTTTGAAATAAATTGTGTGTGATTATTTGAGTATTTTGTGCTTCTGTTCCTGTACTATCCGTTATTTCAGACCCAGTTGCCAACATGCTACATCAGATCAACAGATAGATGAATAGCTCATTTCATCAAATTGTTAGTCACGCTGTTGATTATCGAATGAAGCATATTATATTATTGATGTAGGCAAGGCCTGCATGGACACTAATCATGTGGACTCAGTTGCCAAGGTGATTGTTTTTGGTAACCAACTGTTTATGAGAAAATAACTAGTTGAGTTTTAAGTTGGATTTTGATGAGAGATGTTCAAATATGTTTTATTTTATTTTGATCTTGCTTAATATGTAAACTTTTTGATAAATAAGTGACAATTAAAAAGCACATCTACAACATTGGTGTCGGAAGTGAGATTGAATCCTTGAAAAATTGTGCTTAAAATTTGGTTAAAAAAAATATTTTTTATGAAAACAAGAGCAAGCTCGAAAAAGATTGAAAATGGAGATAGAAGCATTCAACGAGATGGTGAATTCACTTAAGGAAGGTATGCTAGAATCTATATCTGATATGGGACAAAACTTGAAACAGGGATTTGAAAAAGACATAGATTTAGTAAGGAAAGATGTGAAGGCTGTGAACAATAAAATAGAAGACTTGAGTAATAATTCAATTCAACAAAGGCAGCAAATTGAAAATGAATTAGAAGTTGTAAGGGGAGATATGAATCTTTTAAATAATACAATTGAGGTCTTGTCTAATAATACAAATGAACAAATTGTTAAAATGAACAATACAGTCGAGGTCTTGTCTAATAAGACAAATGAACAAATTTTAACAATCAATGCAAAATTAGGTAGGTTGGTGAATGAGATTAATGTTGATGGACTATATAATATATATATATAAATATATAATGGACTATATATGGAATATATTATATTCAATGATGGCATCAACAATGAGGGAACTTACATTATAAATGATGAGAGTAACCTTCCAACGTTAGCTGCTAACAATACAATAGAGAAAAATAATGAAAAAAGTAAAACTACCAAATTACGATGGTCATTCTTCTTGGAACATATTCAAAATACAATTCGAAGCAGCGGCTACATTTAATAATTGGACCAATAAAGAGAAAACTGTACATTTGACGTTAGCCTTGACAGGGCAAGCTGCTAACCTGTTGAAAACTTTATCAAGTGAAAAATTAGATTTTGATAAATTAATGTTAGCACTAGAACAACGCTATGGGGATGGCCACTTACAGAACGTATACAGGTGTCAACTGAAAAGTCGTTATCAAAGAAATGGTGAGAGTTTGCAAGAATTTGGAGCTGATGTAGAGCAGTTGGCTCAAATCGCTTATATCTCTGCACCAGTCGATACTCAACAACATTTAGCCACGCAAACATTCATAGATTGGATTCGTGATAACGAAATAAAGAGGTCATTGTTGATTGGGAACCATCTTAATATGCGGTATGCACTCACCCAAGCTCTGACATAGGATGCTGCTAAGAGAGCAGATCATGCTGTACTACCAACTCGCCAGAGTAGAGTACTAAATACGGATGAAGTGACACAAACTAACAACGATTTAGAGTGTTGGCTGGGTGGAGAGAGTGGACATATACAATTATGGTGTCCGCAACAAAAACGTGAAAATTGATTTTGGAACTGTGGAAAAGTAGGACATTCGAAGAGATACTGTAAATTTGTACCTACGAAAAATAAGTCAGTAGCAAAACCACTAAACAACACTGAACAGAAGGAAAACTAAATTCAGCTGACATTGGGAGGCGAATGTCAGCTGCTACCAATGAGACCTCAGAAGAAATTGGTAGTGTTACTATAATTAAAAGGAATGGGAACAACTTACACACGAATGGGACAATTGAAGGAAAAGAGTGTTTGGTAACAATAATTGACACAGGAGCAACATCATCAATCATACGTCCAGATTTAATTGATTGTTCAAAAGTTAAACAGATAGAAAGAAAATTTGTTCTTCAAACTGCTTCTGGAGAAAACGTCCCTGTACAAGGAAAAGCTGACATTGTCTTATATCTTGATCGAAAGAGAATAAGAGCTACCGTTTTCGTTGCATCAATAATGGATGATTTCCTTAATACCTTCAGCTTCATCCATTACCCACAATTGTGGGATCGATGGCGTCAAAAAATCAAAACACGTACAAACACATGAAAAAAAAACTGTAACAGTTCAGATGGCAGTGATCCAGTGCTCACGCTCTCAATAAAAATTCAAATTGTCACCCATAAATTCGTTTACACTGTAGTATGCCTTTGCACACAGTAGCTTCCGGATGGTTCTCCTGAAGGCGGCCTCATCCAATTGCTTCACACTATTAGGCAGCTTGTTGTAGAATTTCAGGGCTGAAATCCTGTAACTGGCCTGTGATCGGTGGAGGCGTCTCCTGGGGATATCCAACAGCTCACTGCGCCTGGTGTTGTGGCGGTGGATGTCACTACGGGCAGCTAGAGTATGCTGTATCTTCTTGACATACACCAAGCACAGGAGGATGTAATGGCTGAAGACAGTCAGTACACCAAGGCGAGCAAAGATGGGCTTGCAGTGGGCAAGATGATCACTGCCTGTTATAATTCTTATAGCCCTCTTTTGCAGTCTCAGCACATCAGCAGCCCCCGCTGAATGACCCCACAGAAGCAAGCCATAGGTAATGTGGCAATGGAAGAGCGCATGATACATCATTATCAGGTACTTCTCAGTCACCAGGCCCCTCATCTTGAGCAGCAGAAAGCAAATGCGGGAGAGTCGACTGGTTACTTGCTGTATATGACTGTTCCAGCTGAGTTTGCTGTCCAAGACAAAACCCAGCAGCTTCATTCACTTTCATTTTAGGCCTAGATCTTATGAGAGAGTATAAATTTGTAATTGATATCTCCAGGAATGTTATTAAATTTGATAATGAATATATGCATTTAAATCATCACCAGGAAAACAAAACAATAGAACAGAAAGTTTGTAACAAAATAAGACTGTTTACAATAGAAGAGGAACTTATACCACCTTTTTCAGAAGTATTGGTCATGACAAAACCTGAAAGAATGTTGGAAAATGAGACAAACCTAATTGAGCCTAACCAGAGCATGTATAATAGAGGGTTGTTGACTGGACACTCAATTATCGGAAAAACTGAAACAATTCCCGTTCTCATTGCAAATGTTACTGAAGAACCGAAAGTGATAGAGAAAGGTAAGGCAGTGGCAAATTGTAATGATGTTGAAGTACTTGGAGAAAACAATAATAACAAAAGATTTAAGAAAAGTTCCAATGAAGTTGAAAGGTGTATTAATCAATTACTGACTGATGGAGAACAATATATGACAGATGAAAATCGACAGTCAGCTCAACAAATGTTAAGAAGGAATATAGACATTTTTGCTTTTGAAGATGAAGATATGGGTTATACTAACCTCACATATCACAGAATTGATACTGGAGATGCTCATCCAATAAAACAACGAGGAGTACCATTCGCAAAAAGACAAGAAGTAAGTGATATGTTGCAAAAGATGAAGGAACAGAATGTTATTGAAGAATCACACAGCCCTTGGTCATCACCATTAGTTTTGGTTAAGAAAAAAGATGGCAGTATGAGATTCTGTGTGGACTACAGAAAATTGAATGAAGTTACAAAGAAAAATAGTTACCCACTCCCTCGAATTAATGACAGCTTAGATACACTTTCCGGTTCCAAGTGGTTTTCTACACTTGATCTGAAAAGCGGGTATTGGCAGGTGGCATTACATCCTGATGATAAAGAGAAGACAGCATTTTCAACAGGGGAAGGTTTATGGCAGTTCAATGTCATGCCATTTGGTCTTACTAATGCACCAGCAACATTTGAGAGATTAATGGATATGGTGCTTCGTGGTCTGTCTTGGGAAGTATGCTTAGTCTATCTTGATGATATTATTGTAATGGGAATGACATTTGAAGAACATCTGGATAACTTGGAAAAGGTATTTTCTGTACTAAAAAATCTGGTGTGGTACACTCACACAACTTTCCTTGCTCATTGAACTGTAAGCCTCATTCTTAGACGAGAATAATTTAGGGGAATAACATAATGACGATTGGCGGCAAAATATTTGCAACTACGATCAGACAACTTTATATGTGTATTTATAATTGTTCTCAGAGTACTTTTTCCTTTGTGTAAATTGTGGAATTCGATGATTTTTTCAAAAGTCGTCAAAACAGCTGTTCTACAGATGAAATATCTAAACTATGACTGTGTTCTTTTTATAAACTGCTCTACCTACCTACCTCATGCACTAGAAGGAGGTTACAAAGTCCATTTCTCAAGGATGGGGTGGACCCCCCATTAGTTTTCCAGGAAAAAGACTCATGCCAGTTGATAGAGCTGATAAATAACTATACAGGGTATGAATTTGAAAAGAATCGGTCGAGTTATTTTTGAGAAAATCGTGAAAAACATGGTTTTTTAGTAATTATCTGCCATTTTTCTCAAGAATATTACGGAGCTCCTGCAATTTTCCCAAAAATGAGACTCATGTCAGTTGATAGGGCTTATGAATAGCTATCTATGATATAAATTTGGAGAAAATCGTTGAAGCCGTTTTCGAGAAAACCGTGAAAAACATGGTTTTTTAGTCATTATCCGCCATTTTTCTCAAGAATATTACAGAGCTCCTGGAATTTTCCCAGAAATGAGACTCATGTCAGTTGATAGGGCTTATAGATAGCTATCCATGGTATACATTTGAAGAAAATCGTTAGAGCCGTTTTCGAGAAAAACGTGAAAAACATGTTTTTTTAGTAATTATCCGCCATTTTTTCCGCCATCTTGAATTGAATTTTATTGAATTTCTTATTGTCGGATCCTTATGGTATAAGGACCTTAAGTTTGAAATTTCAAGTCAATCGGTTAATTAGGAATGGAGTTATCGTGTTCACAGACTCACACACACCCACACTCACACACACACACACACACACACACACACACCACACACACACACAGACCAACACCCAAAAATCATGTTTTTGGACTCAGGGGACCTTGAAACGTATAGAAAACTTGAAATTAGGGTACCTTAAATTTTTTTGGAAAGAAATACTTTCCTTACCTATGGTAATAGGGCAAGGAAAGTAAAAACAGCTAACCTGAAACTATCTCCATAGAAGTGTATCCTGTTTAGAACTGAAGTGAAATATCTAGGTCATATAGTCTCAAGAGAAGGCTTAGCTACTGACCCAGAAAAATTGAGTGCTGTTCAAAATTGGCCAATTCCAACAAATAAGTCTGAACTGAGAAGTTTTCTAGGATTGTGTACACATATTCGCGCTTCCGACCCGCACCGAGCACGCTCCTCCCTCGTACCGCCCTCGTACCACCATCGAACCACAGTCGCTCCTCCCACACACCCATCATCAACGTTACGGAAGATATTAGATCTTCTCGCGTTCCCCGGTCGAACCACTCTTGGACCCCGGTCGATCATCAATCGCTCTGCTGGAGTGACGTTCGGTTGCGGAGCAGAGCGAAAGTCTGTACGCACCTTTACAGACGTTTTGTTCCCAACTATCATGATTCATCAAAACCTCTTACAGAATTGACTGAAGAAAAACGACAGTTTAATTATTGGACGGATAGAGTTTCAAAGTCTTTTAATAAAAGAGTAATTTATGCTCAGCTCCAATTTCATCATATCCCATACCTGGAGGTACATTTGTAGTGGACACAGATGCTAGTAACACGGTATTGGTGGAGTTTTATCACAAATTCAAAACAAGGAGGAGAAAGTAATTGCAAGAAAAGAATTATTGGCCGTAGTAGCAAGTTTAGAACATTTTCATAAATATTTCTATGGTCAAGGGTAAGAACAGATCATTCTGCTTTACAATGGTTGTTTAACTTCAAGAATTTGGAAGGTCAGACAGCAACGATTACAAGAATATAATTTTATTATAAAACATCGAAGAGGCAAAGTACATGGTAATGCTGATGCGCTGTCAAGGAGACCATGTCTTCAGGACTGTAAATATTGTGAGAAAATTGAAAGTAAACAATCTCTGATAGTGAATGCAATTAGAATAGAGTCTGACGATTATTGGAGTGATGCAATGCTCAGGAAAGACCAGATCAACGACAGCAACATTGGAGACTTGGTTACTTTTAAAGAAGAGGGTAAGCGACCAGCTTGGGCTGAAATTTCACATAGAAGTGCTATCTACAAGAGCTATTGGGCCCAATGGGATTCTTTGCAGGTTGTTAATGGAGTACTGTTTCGGAAATGAGAATCGGCAGATGGTCTTTCTATGGTTCTACAAAAAGTCATACCCGATAGAAGGGTACCAGAAGTCTTAGAAGAGATTCATGGTGGCGCTTCTGGTGGTCATTTTGGAACTAATAAGATGCTAGAGAAGATACGGCAGCGCTTCTATTGGGTCAATTCTAGAGCAGATATAGAGTTGTGGTGTCGGCGCTGTGATACCTGTGCTGCAAGTAAAGGACCAGGGAAAAGGTTCAAAGGAAAGATGCAAAGAAATGTTGTGGGATCCCCTTTTGAAAGAATTGCTGTGGATATTGCCGGTCCGTTACCAGTGACTACTAAAGGTAATAAATATCTGTTGGTGATAATTGATTACTTCACAAAGTGGCCAGAAGTAGCCTATACCCCATTGCAAATCAAGAGGCCCAAACCGTTGGCAGAATGATAATAGATAATTGGATCAGTCGATTTGGAGTGCCATTAGAACTACATAGTAATCAAGGCAGAAATTTTGAATCAAATGTTTTTCAAGAAGTTTGCAAATTGTTAGGGATAAAAAAGACATAAAACCCCACTTCATCCACAATCTAATGGAATGGTAGAGCGTCATAATAAGACATTAGGAGAATTTCTACGAAAATCAGTTTCATCAGATCAGAAAAATTGGGATATGAAACTTCCTTTATTTTTACTGGCTTACCGCTCAGCCGTACACCGATCAACTGGTTGGAGACCAGCAGAAATGCTTTATGGGAGGGAGATTCGACTCCCTGGAGATTTAATGTTTGGTAGACCACCAGATGAACAAAAATATCGGATGGAATACATTGCTGATTTGGAAAATCATCTTTCAACAATTCATGAAATCGCCAGAAAACATCTAAATTTGTACAGTACTAAACTAAAAATAAAGTATGATTTGGCAGCATCAGAAACAAAACTTGAAGAAGGGAAACTCGTTTGGCTATATAACCCAAAGCGAATATGAGGAATTTGCTCAAAATTAGAAAGAGCATGGGAAGGCCCATACTACATTCTGAAGAGAATAAAATGATGTAGTGTATAGGATTAGGAAAACTGGAGGTAGAGCCAAACCTAAGGTTGTACACATTAATCGTCTAGCACCTTATCAAGGAAATCTGGATATTGGAGACCAACATCCCTAAGGGGGGGGGATAGTGATGTAGGCAAGGCCTGCATGGACACTAATCATGTGGACCGGGGTGGTTGCCAGGGTGATTGTTTTTGGTAACCAACTGTTTATGAGAAAATAACTAGTTGAGTTTTAAGTTGGATTTTGATGAGAGATGTTCAAATATGTTTTATTTTATTTTGATCTTGCTTAATATGTAAACTTTTAATAAATATAGTGACAATTAAAAAGCACATCTACAATATTATTGTCATGTGCTTGAATCCAATTCAATATCATATTATTAGGCTATAATTGTGTAAAACTGGCTGTTTTAATATTTTTCAGTCACGTTCTCTCTCTTTATAAATCTCTCTTTGAACTGATAATTTTCAATTCTCATTTATTTATTCTCTTTCTATCGCTTTCCTCACTCACAATCCCCCACTTTCCCTTTCACTCTATCACTCTCTCTCACACACACTCCTCCTCTTTGCAACTTTTTCTCTAGTTTACTCACTCCATTGCACTCATTTGTGTCTATTAAGTGGGATAATGGTATAACAGAAACCTCACAAAATGGCGGCTTAAGCAACAGACTCGCCATGATAACAAAATTTACTTCCAGTACAAGAATGTAGAATACTACATTTTATTCTAGCGCACTTCCAAGATAATATATCCTATTATATCCTCATACTGATCGAGTATAATGATGCAAAAAATGTGTTGAGAATTTGAAGTTGATTGATGAAAGAATTCGACAGTTATTGCCGAACATACACACACAACAGGGCAACGACTCGACCTTCAAGTCAGAAGTAGGAAAGTTCTTGCTAGGCTCGATCATAAAAAATTATATAATTATTGAGCTTAAATCAATTATTAATTTAATGAGAGAATAGTATGATAATTGATCTTGACTCACTTCAAAGTCGATCCGATTCAAGTTGTGAATTAGGTGAAGCAAGAGGTTACTGTTGTAGAGCTCCTGAGCCAGCTGAGCAACTATAATGTCGGTCTGAGGCTCCGCGTCTGAAGTGCCGTACAGCATGTTCTTTATTAGTAATAGATTTTTACTCACATCTTCCTGGGCCTGCAATCAATTTAATTTATTAATAAAGTTACTTGAAGAAATTGAAAAGAATTTGATACTGGTACTGTTAAGATTAAAAAATAAAAATGTCTGGGTTTTAACAGTGTCATTTTGATATAATGGTGATTTTTCTGAAGAAATTTGATGAATAATTATGCAGGCAAAATTACGGGTTTTCTTTTTTTATTAATTTAACGGTGTGACGAACATAACTGCAAGGCTACTACTGGGATTTCAGCCAAGTTATTACGTGAGTAAATATAAGCGATTAGGCTTCAAGATCATAAAAATAAGATGTACCGTAATTCATAAGGAAGAATTGATTTTTTCAAGTGGAAAAAAAATTATTGATATTTATAAAAATTTTGGAAATGTAGACCTACAGACAGGTTTGGAGTGTGCTTGTTGTTCCTTTGGGTAGGCTACAGTCGGCCTTGTGTACCTACAGATCCTTATGTACCTATTATGGATATTGAGTGCATCAAAATATCAAATCACACATGTGTTCAAAACCTAAAATGTTATTTTTTAAGATAAAAGTGTAGGTTAACGAGGTTTGTTTTTTCTTTGGAATGGCCAATTATATTTTGATATTATTCAGACAGTTTACAGTCATCATTGTATAAGTAATGGTGTTAATTTGAAATTTTCGATACTGAATAAATACACCATATACGGAACTTTTCCTAATAGTATAATATTAATCAAAATACAGTGTACAGTTATCATTGTATAATAGTGCTGTATTCGATATTTTCAATATCAATAATAAGTACACCAAGTAAGGAACTGTCACCCAATTCTATGATGTGTTGCCTATACCACCAATTTAAATTAATGAATAAACCGTAGGATTTGATAAAAATGATGTAAGCCACGAAATTTCTGATAAATCAACTACAAGAAAACACTTAATTAATGCAAGAAAGTATTCTTGGGACTTCTGTAATGGGAACTGAATTCTCAAGTGAAAAATTAATTGACTAAAACTTACCTTGTCTGCTTTCTTGTCACCTCTCTCCAAACAGTTTACTGCTTCTTTTAATGCTTTAACCACCTCAGCAGGACTTTTTTGAGACTTTCCAAAGAGAGGCATTGTGAGTAAACTGCAAAAAAGCAAAACTAACCTTCAATAAATGGGTTAAGCATAGACAATACTCAAGAGATCTCAATCACAACTCTATTAGTTCAAAGTTAAAAAGATGTCAATTGAATGTTTATTTTTGAAATAGCATCTAAAAGCTTAAATATAACATTCATTTGAATGATTTTCCAAATTTGTGATTTTTTTCAAGGCACTTGATGAAAAAATACAGAGTTGAAATATGGTTACCTGTACATAACATATGTTCAATATAAAACGTCGAAAAAGTAAAAGATCTATCAATGCCAATGAATTAATTGATTTTTCTACCACTAGTAGATTTAGAACGTAGAAAATTAGATCTCACTTGTTAGATGTACAGATCAACGAAGTATCACACCACCATTAAAAATTATCTCAGTGTAAAAAGAAAACTGAAGTAACACAAACTGTAGACGGTCGAATAACAAATAATAAAGTTTAAATACACTGTCAAGATATTTTCAAAAATGTTAAAGTAATTGAAAATACTTCCTGTTAATGTACATAATTGCATACATCACAGGTTTAAGATCACACATCAATAGGATTTCACAGTTTTCATTCCATCCATACTTCAAAATTTCACGATCTCGATTGCAGTGGGCTTTCCCAGAATCACAGAAGATACGTAGACGACTTACAGCAAACTAGCAAAAAGCTACTTGCGCGACCTCTATGTGATAACTTTTGGTATATAGAAGTGGGGTACGCAGCACAGAGAAGAAGTACGCAGTTACTAAATAACAAAAATATTATGATTTACTATGTTTAATAGAAACAATTTTTATTTTATCAGCAATAATGAATTATGCTATTTTTTTATTATTTATTTACACAATTGTTAGGAGTCCCTGTTTGTGGTTTTAATTATCTTCAATTAAGCAAGATTCAGTGTACTATTTATAGGTAGACTAGTGTTTAAATTTTAGCAAAAAATTTGTAATAATTTTGGCGGCTAATCTCAAATTTATTTCTCAAAGCCTATTCAAGAGGTTGTATAGAACAGGCTATAATTATAATTTATGTTGAGAACAGTTATAACTATGAAACATAAACTTATATTTTGGAGAGTTGACTTCTACAATAATATAGCCTACCGTAATATTATTGTAGATTTGAAAATTAAATTTAAGTTATTCGATTAACATGAAATGTAATTATTAACAGTACCTATATGGTAGGCATACTCCCATAATAAGCCTACCGTATTCATTGTAGATTTTGGGCGCGTTTCAAGGAACTGAATCTTCACCTCACTTTGATATTATAGTGAGGTCCACGTTATAATGGCAGTAGATGAAGATAGAAGAATAGCGATGCCGATTCTCCGCATTAATTAATTATATTTCTACACTGTCAAAAACATAATTGGCATTGTTGTGGACCTAGAAAAGGATAGAACCACCGGCTTTGTCGAATGATAGACAAGGATAGCAAAACCAAAGTTGATCAAATACTGTCATCATAACGTGGACCGCACTATAGGCTACGGTACTCTACAATGATAAGATCATCAATCAACACCTCATCTCATGCGAATGATGAGAACTATAAAAATCACTTACCTAAGGCTACGTAGCCCATAGACCTTAAAGATGCATTTATCCCTTCAAGGACTTTGATGTAGCCTATCTCAGAAAATGAACCAAGATGACAATTTGAAGTCGATTTCACTCTGTGAAACTCCTTGAGAGTCATATACCGTACAGTCACAGAGAAGGATCAGAGGGAACATTCTTACCGACTATTGTTTCGCCTAATGTGTAGTATCACTTATACCGGTAGAAAGCGCTTGTATACGCAAATGACGATTTCTGTCTGAGCTTGATTAGTATTGTTGTAGGGGGACGTAGTGGGGAGTCATTGGCATCCTACACTTCCCTCTCCAACAAACCAGTTCACACCACTCTCTCCCCCCAACAAAACAACTGCTGACAGGATTTATGGCTTGAGGCATGCATGCATGTCATTGTTTTGCTAATAATACATAGACTAGACATTCATTTTTCTTATTCTAATCACTTGCTACTCTCAACTCTCCAGATCGCATGAATGCTGCGTCTCCAGTGACAAAGAGGATTAATTTTTATTTCTAATCAACAAGAACTAGAAAACAATAAGTGAATGAGTAGCCAGATAAACTGTTGTCCATTATAAAAATATAATATAATCCAAACTTTATTACATTATGTACTTCAATTCAATAATTGAAAAAATTTAAATCAATCTAATTTAATCCATAATATTGCGATTTTGAACTTAAAAATTGAGAAAGAGCATGGAATAATTTTAATCATGACATGTTCTTGAGGTGCTGTGTAATGCAGCATTATATTTCTCTATTATTGTTCTAAAATGATTTTAATAAATGATGTCAAAACTGCTCATTAACAATAATATTGTTTCAGTTACTTTTTTTCATTGAATAGCCAAAGATTGTTAACCTTAAAATATATTATTTCAGTTGCTTTTTGTTTTCATTGAATAGCCAATGGTTGTCAACCTTTTTCATGGACTGTACCCATAGTGGAAAGTTCTAATTTTGCATATGAACTAAATGCTGTTAGGCTAGCCGTCTAGCGGGAGATTGGGGAAGAGGGAGTAATTTGAAAATTCAATGAATTTCTCTCATTATAAACTTATAAGAGTTATAATCTTCTTAGCATTCAGTAAAATAACATCCAGTTTCATTGTATATTATAAGGAGGAAATTGATTGATACTCTTAAAAAGATTTACCTACCCCTGTTATTATGTATGTGTATTTTTGTCGTAAATGTATTTCCTTTGCTTGATATAATACAAAATTATAAGTAGAGCAATAAAGAGCAAAACTAAAATCGTAAATCGATTTTGAAATAATCTTCATGACCTTTTAGAAGAAACTTTGTGGCTGAATCTGCTAATCAATTCCGACCGTGTTGATAAACTTGAAACGCAAAAAATGCTGTTGATTTTATCATTTTTATTCATAGTTCACTTGGACGCACGGTACGATTCAATCACTTGAAAATATCAAGAGATTGAAGATATTCTCCTCATATTCACGATCTCGGTAGTTCTAAGATGGAAAACAGTAGTTGAAGATAAATATTTAAGGTAACTGAGCTCCTATAGGATAAAATTTAGAACCAATCATGAGTTTCTATGATGTATGATCCTCGTTTAAGAGACTCTTGATTAACAGTGGAATTGCGAAAAAATGGTAAAACTTTAATCTTCACTTTTTCAATCGGTTGCAACTTTCTAATGGTATTGAAATCGAAAGTATTGATTGGAGTGAGAAGAGGAGGAAATTCCTCACATCCTTGACTAGATTTTGATTTTATATCTGAATTATTTCATAAGATATGCAGCATTGAATAAATAAATTGTCATTATTTTGTGTATGGAATATGGGTTGAAGTACAGTGTACACTCAACAAAAAATTTCCCATTTCTCTTGGGAACTTGACTCATGATATATGATTTCCAACTACCTTCACAAGCCGAAAAGAAAGAGCGTACGGGAAGATCCGAAAATTGTATCAAAAGTTATGAATGAAATTTCGATCCTTGAGGTGTCCTGAAAATCTTTGAGATAGAGCGTTCTACCTGTTCTCAGATTGTAGAGCACAAAATTACGCCTAGTAGGATGTTGAATTATACATTTTTGAATTGTGACAATCGGAAGATATTGTTGATTAAATACTATAAGATTTATCAAAATTGATTTTTCCATGAAATTCTACTCGTTTTGGAAAAACTGTAGGATAGAACTGATTGAAGTTAGAGAGGTCTGAATGATTTCATTTTATTCTGAATTTTATGTACAGTAAAAAAGGAGAGAGACGATTTTTTTTGTCCAATGACTGGATTTGATTGTAATAGCTCAGAACTGGAGAATGAACCATACATATTAGGTATTTGGGCCACTCTGTACAAGAAAATTTTGCATGCGAAAATTGGTTCTGGACTTCTCTTATGCATACAAACCCTAAAAAATCAGAACTGCAATGAATATAAAATATTGCCTCTTTTTCATGTCTAAATTGACTGGACTAATTATAATGTTATAACGTGAGTCACATATCTATCTTCTATAGAAGGTGGCGACAGGCGCGGATCGCCCCGATCCCCCCCCCCCCACCTATTTCACAAGTGGTGTTTGAAAAAACTACAGTTACTATAGTTCAGTCACTATAGACATCAAAAGGGGCTGTGCTTGCATTTTATATTGTAGATCTGAATTATCAAATTTGGATACATGAGAGAAGTCCAATTTTGTCATGCAAGATTTCCTTGTGCAAGATACAGAATGGCCCAAATATACCTAAAATATATGGTTCATTTTCCAGTACACAAAGAAATGGCCAATTTCTATATTCAGATAAATTATAGAAAAATACTTGATCTTGTATTTTAGAACATAATCTCCTCTTTTAGTTGCTGAAAACGATTCATGGGAGAATATGATCCTAGTGTAAGATTAGATTGTTGAAAAAATCATGAAATCAAAGATACTTTCCCTAGTATTATTCTTTGTATTAGTATCACTCATGTTCATTCTTATAGAACATGATCTAATGAACTTATATCATGGTGCGAATTCTCAATGTTATGACAAGATTATGGAGTTGCTGGTGATGATTGAAGCTAAAAATAAGGTATTTTCCAAAATACAAGGAGCATTGTTATCAGGTGTACTTGAAAATCTATATGAGAAAGAGCGCTCTACCTTGTCTCAAATTGTAGAACATAAAACTACCCTTATACCACACACTCGAGTTTGTGCCACTATACAAGCTCTTTATTACTGAAAGAAACCTAGTGGACATTCCCATAGATGATAATTTATAAAACAAAGCTCCTCTATTCACTGTATCGAATGCAGCCCGGTAGTCCACAAAGAAGGCATATAATTTACCACCTTTTTTGCTGTTTTCAATTCCGCCAATGAAATAAGATTAAATGAATTATCTGCTGTCGAGTACCCTTTTCGGAAACCTGCCTGATTTTCCTTCAAAATTTTATTACTGTGTACCCAGGACTCCAGTCGTGGTACTAATGATAAATTCTTCTTCTTTTGGCTTTACAGCTCGATGTGAGCTTTTGCCTCTCGCACAAGAGCCCTCCACACATCACGGTCACATGCCTTTCGTCTCCATGTCACCAGTCCCATTCTCCGGAGATCATCCTCCACTTCATCAAATCAAATCAAATCAAATTCTTTATTTACACATTGTTGTACAAAAAGTTAACTGTATCAAATAGTAAATCGTAAAATAGTAATAACAAATAATGAGCTGTCTTTGTTTAAAATGAATGAATTGCCTTTCGTGACAGCTATTCTTTCTAAACTACCTTTGAACAGTTGCTCTAGTGAGCCAGGGTGTCAATTTGTAGATTGTAGATTCCAACCAGTTTGACACACGCACATCTGCCAACGCCCTTCTTGCAGAAAGGTGTTGCTGAAGCCTACGTGAACAATAGTATTTCAAAACATTGTTATTCAAGGAGCTATTCGCAAGTAATTGTCAATAAGGGCCTGTCTATTATAAACTGTAGGATATTGAACAAACTAATAATACGAACCTCTCTATAACAAACCTCCACCTAACGAAATCCTCTACACAACGAATTTTTACCTGGTCCCATGACATTTTAGAGTTTTTGCTGCTTATTTACCTCTATTTAACGAATTTCGGACCTCTCAGCAACAAAGTTTTCTCTTGACTTCCACATACAAAGTGCAGTGTGTATAGGAAGCAGACGGTCATTTTCAAGGAATTCTTTAGTTTCAGCAGAGAGGTCAATAGACTTTCAGACTGTCAATAATGGCAATTCAGGTAGGAAGAAGATAGAGTGGTAGACAGTCAATAGAGGGTGAAACACATGTCGGAAATTGAATTCCAAGAGCTTGTCATTATTGTAGACCAGGCAGGTGAACGACTGGACTTTCCCATTCTCGCTTTTGTCACACATTCACAATTCTTTGAACTGACTATGATGATGATAATGATGACTGTGACGAACCTGAGGAAAAGAATCCGCCAGATCAAGAAGTTCTAGAGGCTTTCAAAATTATCAGGCGAGGATTAAAACTGAAAAATAGTGTACCAGACATGTCCGACTGTTTGAATAGATGTGAGTCGTTTATCGAACATGATGTTTTATTCAAATGCAAAATCCAACCGATATTACTCACTTTTGCAAATATAAAACAAAAAAAAATAGGAAATTTGAGTTATTATAGACTAGTATTTATAGTGTAGTTAACCATATTTTGCGTTCCATCTAATAGTAGTGTAAAAAGTTGAAAAATATTGCTACAGAGTATGTACTTTGATTAAGCTCTACTAATAGTACAAATCAAGCTTTCTGGAAATAAATTGGTGAGTTTACTTATTAGATTCTACAAATATTAAAGAAACATGTTTTTTCAACAGCATAAATTTTAAATTTTTTATATTAATATTGGCCTAATAGGTACCCTACCTACGTTTGCGATGATATGTTTTATGTACCATATTCATTTATTTACCGCCGTGATACGATATAAGATCCATAGGATCGTGGCAGTTTTCTTGACAGAACCTCTCAATAACGAATACCTCTCAGCAGCGAATTTTTTCACGGGATAATCGACTTCGTTATACAGAGGTTCAACTGTATTTTCATTTTCATAGTATTGCTTTTCGTAACATTGAAGGACTGATGAATTTCGAAGTATTTTCTATTCTTGTTGGGAATATAGATGTTATTGTGGAATGTTGAATATTATTGTTTAACTTTGGGCTCATATATTCTATTGGTATTCATTATAAATTAAGCTTAGTAAATATATTTTGTTCATTTATAGTGGTTTTGTATAGACTAATTATTGAACTAGCATGAGTTTTAACTTTTGACTTACTGAAGGACAAAGTCGTTGTCCGTCTGTTTGTATGTTCTACAATAACTTTAGAAAGAATTGATCAATCTTCTCAAATTATGAACTTGTATTCTCCGAACCCTTTTACAGGTCAAGTTCGTTGGACAACAAATTGACTCACTCTTTCGTCCTTTTTCAGGATATAAAAATAACATTGAAAGTGCATAAGAAAAAAATTGTTATGATCTATCATTTCGTCAGCTGAAGAATTCTTTGCATGCAATTACTACAGTTTTTCCATTCATTCATTCGTAACATCAACTGAGGTTATTTGGGAGCAAAGTTAGTAGACTGTCTACTAAAGTTGATTTGGGAGCTATCACACACGCTGACATATGATTTTAGCTGGTTCTTTATACTTTACAACTTTTGTATCAACAAAATGATATGGGTTTATATAATTATCAATTTGCGGTTTTGGCTATTTATTTTCTCTTGGAACTATGTATCGAAATCATGTATCAAACGTTAAAAAAAATGATTTTGGATCCATATGAGTGTCAAAGATGTTGAAGCGACAGAGTAATATTTTTAGAGTAATTTTTCATTTCAAATAACATTCCCAATGGAAACTGCTGTCAAATTATTATTGTAAGAGGAATATTTAGCAGCTTTATTAATTTTCATAAACTCTGTATAATCAAAAGTTGAGGGTTTTAAAGATTACAATGCAAAACAGTTCTTGAGCGAGTTCTCTGAACCACGGGGGTCACAAGTTCATACAGATAGAAAAAAGATAAATTCTTTTAACCGCATATTATCATAATATGCTAGAATAGTATCAGTAGTTATTAGTAATTTTTCATATAGTGATAGCTAATAGAAGGTTATAGTAATTGCAAAAATAATAGACTATTTATTATTTGATATAGCCTATTACTAAATAAGTTTCATAGAATGTGTAAATTATTTATTATGCAGATTTTTATATAATTTGCATTCGTCAATTCCATTGAATTTTAATTCTGGGATATATTATATCACACACTGTCAACAAATTTATTACTTTATATTTCTTTACTTTGAAATATATTATTGAAAGGAAATAAATTATGGAGGTTTCTGTTTTCTTCGTGATCTATTCATTATTTGAGTTTATGAATTTTGTACTCAGAAATAAATATGGCTGTCTAGCAAGTAGTCAAATAGAAAAAAGCATGAAATATTTTTTTCTGTATACCCAGTTTCCAGTAAGTTACAATTAATCCAGAAGATATAAAGAATAATTTTATTTGACTTTAATTTTTATTAATGGACTAATCATATGAATAGATGGTATGGTGATTTAATAATAAATTATTTGATTTGAAGTTTCACTTTGAATTGAAAAAAAAGTATAACAATAATTGATGGAGCCTCAATTTAATCATTGATAAAAATTATTCTGGAAGGATCTCATTATCAGATTATTTGTCAATGAGTAATAGAATCGACTGCCCTTGCCTGCTCAATCCTACTCCTTACTTCCTGGTCGAAACTCCATTTCTCATTGACACAACATCCAAGATATTTGAAGCTTTGTACACGTTCCACCAACTTACCAGCAATTCTCACTGTTGCCTCAACACGTTCTCTGCTAACAACCATGAACTTTGTTTTGCGTACATTCATACACAATCCATACTTATTGCTGGTTGCATTTTTCAGAATGAGAGGGGTATTATGCAATCGGAACCTTGCTCTCAAGACTAGAATTCGTTTGTTGAAGTGCTACATCATTCCAGTGTTGTTGTATGGGCATGAGGGATGGACATTAACGAAAGCATTGGAGGCAAAGCTGCAGGCGTTTGAACTGTGGTTGTATCGGCGCATTCTTCGTATTTCATGGACAGAAAGGGTGACGAATTCTGAGGTATTGGAACGAATTGGGACTACAGTGGAGGCTCTTTACTGTATTAAGAGTCAGAAGCTTCAGTATTTTGGACATGTGATGCGCAATGAGAAGTACAGATTCCTGCAGTTGATAATGGAGGGCAAGATTGAAGGAAGACGCCGGCCTGGAAGAAGGAAAACATCCTGGTTAAAGAACCTGAGAGAGTGGTTCAACATTGACTCAACATCTCTGTTCCGAGCTGCAGTCAATAGAATCCAAATTGCATTGATGATCGCCAATCTCCGTCGCGGAGCCGGCATATAGAAGAAGAAGAAGAATAGAATCGACTCATTCATTCATTTATTTATTTATGAATTCATAGAAATAAAATAATTCCAAACTTATTATGAATTACCTATATTGGAAAAGGAACAACAGCTTTTATGTTGATATCAGCAGCATGAGATAATACTGAGAGGGAAATTATGGAGTACTGTAGTATCACACAGAAAATATATTTTCCTTTCTCCTCTCTGAGAAGTTACTGTACTAGTGTGTGCTTCATAAAATTGAAAAGACAGCAGAGCAGAGCAAGCCGATCATCTACTAGTAATATTGGATAATTGCCAATCGTGACTTGTTTTTATTTTGTTGAATGTGGATGTAGAATGACAATAGTGGAGCAAGGGGAGGAGGTGACAGAGTACTACAACTGTTGGTGGGGGATTTCTGAATTAGCGGGGAAGGCCTGTCGATGGTACTGATCTCTCGTAGCGAGTTGAAGAACTAACTGTTAGTCACCCACTTTACCCCCCTCCACACTGCTGGTCACCCATTTAGCGAAACATTAGATGAGTTCTCTGTCCTGTTCTCTGTGGTACAGTAGAGTTAATGAAAATTATGGAAACAACCCTTATATTTCCTTTACAGGGGAAATATTAAATTTGGTGATGTATCTGATTGATCTTTCAAAATGAAATAAATGATAAGGGCTTGGTACCTACAAAAATCTGACCGATCAAACTTTTCTCTTCAAAGTGTTAAATATGTGATGCTACTATAATTGTCCTATACTACTATAACACTTAGAAAAGTGAAACTAGATGGGTGAGTATTTTTTTAAAATTGTACTCATTCATTTTATTTTTGTATGATTTATTAGTATCTCCGAACGTAAACAACTCTGAAATGGTTTGAGATACTGATGTGCGGTTTTCACATTTTTTCCTAGGATCATCACATGCCGATAAAAAAGTGAAGTTGGATCAAAATTCACAGAGAAGCAGTAACCTTCCCATTTAAAAAAATAAAGTTGGCACATTTTGAAGTCATAGAAAAGCAATTCTTTCACTTCAAATAGGATCCCCACTCAAAGCTTTCATCAAATTATCATTGTAACAGAAATACTGAGCTGTTTCCATAATTATTATCATCACTTCACCTGCAATGAATAATTAAATAATGGATATTGAATAATTCAAAAAAACTTATAAAGACAAAAATTCTACAACATCTTTGAAACAGTGTTAAATTTATTAATGGAAAGATTACTAACCAATCATATATTATTCCATCTATACTATAAATAATTTAATCTGCTAGCTAATTGCTTTCAGTTCAATAAAGCTTGATGTAGCAGCAGAAACTACCTCAAAGGTGTACTAATTTGAGCGAGTGATGTGACAATTTTAACTCGTTTTATTGGATATTATATCAACAATCACTGAATGTTGGTTTAAAAATACCAATATTTTGTGGAGTTAAGGGCCTGGATACACAGAGAGCAATCTGCGATCAGAGAGGTGTTAAAATTTACGGTAGATATCTAAGATATATACACAGATTCAGCTCTGATCACTCTCTGTGTGTCCAAACCTTAATATCTTGATGATATTAGACATAAAAAAATTAAACTGTAATGAAAGAATAATAATTTTGAGAAAGGCTGTTGAGATACAGGGGATAAATAAACAACACTCAGAAAAGCAACAAATTTCATTTATTAGTATCTGTAATTTTTTCATTAAGACTTTCATCATGACCTTACAAACATTTTTATTTCTTTTTAATAATTTATATTAATAACGCTTGTTACTCTTGAAATATTGTGGTCTACGTCTCAATACAAATAATCATTCTTATTGACAATGTCATTAATTTCAATGATCTTTACCAAAATTAATAATATTAATGTAAGGCATTTATTTCAACCGTCAAACTCGGCTTTGTTACAAATTCCATCTCCGTTTTGAAAGAAGAGCGCAAGATGGTTGTAGAAGAGTAGACCTTTTAGAAAATAATATAAGAGTGGTACATAGAGTAGAGTACACTCAATAACAGTAAATTTTATATCAACATGGACCAAACGATTAGAATTTCTAAAAATCACAAACCAATGATTTCAAAAGTTTTGTTTTACACGACAATTTTCTTAGAGAAACGTGGCAACAATTTATACACACCTAGAAAAAATATCAATTTTCCTACAACAGCCAATAATACTAGTGTAAACTACAAATTTTTCGAAAAAAGACAAAATTCTACCATAGAAATAACACAACATGGAGGGTCAATATACATTACAAAGTACAAGCTTTAGCACACCTTATGTCTAATAATAATAATCAAAACACTTTTAAAATTCCCTTTAGCCTAGTATTATTAATTTATTAATTAATTTACATCCACAAGACTTGTAATCGACACACATTTTTAATTTATTACTTGAACACCAAACAATCATTTTATACTTAGAACAATTACAAAATAATACATTTCCTTTCCATGTTGTGTTATTATCGACCAACTAACACACAAAAAGTCGAACAATACCAATAAGTAGTAGATGATACAAACAATCAATTATTATTCTAAAGAGCGAATTTTGCCCAACGACCTAAACTACACCTGATTCAAGTGGCAGTACCTCTAATAGTCCTACTATTACGAGGTGATTTAGAAATTTGTACAATAATAATTCATTAAAACTAAACAATCAACTTCATCGATTACAATTTTTACTAATACGTAACGCTTTAGAAGCGGAAAAGAGATTACTAGAAGATTTTTTGAAAATCTTGAAAATAAACCAATAAAAATTTACAGAAACGAGTCTGTTGTAAGACTCTCGCCAAACATTTTTTAACTTCACTTTTAGAGTACAAATATCACATACAATTTTTCGAAATTGACAAGCCAAATATCAATTTGCTACTAGAATATTAGTAATTTTGAACCAGTAATATTTGAAATGGTTTCTGTTTCACTATAGATTATAGAGATAGCAATGGGGAAAGAATCTGAATGAATGGGGAAAGAAACTGAATAAAGCGAGCACTACAGTATTTATCTTCAGAAGTTAAAAATTAAACTTTCAGGGTCCTCTTCCATAAAAATACAAGTCCAGCAATGCAGGGAAAAGTTACCAACACACTATAGATTCATTACATAGTGCGTCGTGCTTCAAGAACAGTGAACATGGACTTCCTTGTATCCCACGACTTTTCCTTCCTATGAAATATTGCAATTTTGTAGAATAATCAATATTATAGATAAAAGCCTGAATTATGAATTTGGTTTTAGGGAATTAAAATTCGTGTAATCATCACAGAAAGTTCTTAATTACAAGTGATGGTATCAATTCGAATAGACTTTGCCCAATCTAAACTAGAAGCTTACATCCTAAGTTGGAAAAGATGACTAAATCACTTAATTTTCATTAAATAAATAATAAGAAATTTAGAGTCTGTGACAGACTTGAAATACTAAAACCAATAAAGGGTAGTATTTTTAAATACAATTAAATACATAATAATATTGATAAATAGTTTTTATCACTTTATCAACAAGATTTAAACATAGTTTACTGAAACCATGTCAAAGATTAATAGAAAACAGCCGAAAACCACAAGTGAGTTATTTTGCCAAACAAGTAAATGTGCAGTATTTGTTACTTTAAAAGTAAGAAAGCCGAATATTACATTATACAATTTATAACTGTTTTGCAGATCAGGAATTTTTTTTCCACCTATTATCAATTCTTCAAAATGTTACTTTTTTAAATTCGACAACCTGTTTCATTATTGAATCTGAATAGAAGTAGACTAACATTAAAAACTCACACTAAATTAACAGGTACATGCAAAAAATGTAATTCTCCATTAGAATTTCTCGATTGTTTTCAAAGAAAAATGACTAACACCTAGAATCACTGCCACATTAAAATCACCATCAACAGTGCTGAAAGATAGTGTAAGAAAATTTTTGACCCGAATAAAACTTGAAGATCACATGCTTTCTGCACTGTTGCATCGTACATTAACACAATGGAAAGCTGTTTGAAGGTGGCATTCCTTTTCGATTTAACATTTTTACCAACTATATTTTTCCAATAATTAAAGCTTACTCTTATCATCTCAATTTTAGGTATCGAATTTACCAAATTTTGATTTCTACCAAGAGTTTTAAAAAATCCTTTTCGATTTTCAAAACATTTTTCACAAAAGTTCAATTACATTGTAATTTTTTTCTCAATTTCTAAAAAATTAGCACACCTTCAATTCATCATCCATCGGTTCAAATTTTTACAAACCATTTGGGACCAAAAACTTGGTTGCAGCAAAAAACCTTGATTCTCAAACATTTCATTTTTTCAATTTTGAACTTTTGAATCCATTTTAATCAATAGTTTCTTGAATCAACAACTGCCACCTAAAAGAGTTGAATATTTTGTTTGCTGCCGATATAAAATGATAATGATTTACACAGGACACCAACTTCGTGTATAATAATGTATGGGACGTTAAAACTCAACTCTCTATAAAAAAAATCGAAACAGACAAATAGTGGAGTGGGAAAGTTGAAAAAGTGAAGATAAAGCTATGATTTCTTTTTGTAAAAATTAAAATATTTAAAAGTTGGGAGAATTTATTTTAAAACTTTATGTTTTATGCACTAAAATTAATCAGTTTTATGTTAACAGCAACAAAAAATCCACTAATTCTGGCAGGATACAAGCCTAGAATTTAGAATGATAGAAGCTTGTAATTGCTTGAAGCTTATGCTTGATTCTATTTCCAATTTCTTTTCCAAATTTAAAACAAAAATTTATGTAACTTCAATTGTGAGTATATCAATGTTTCAACATCATAACCAAGCCTTTGCTCGCTCAAATAACCAAATCTTAGACCTAAGAACATGTATAAATTGTTGCCTTGGGGAAAAATACGTTTATATGAACACATTTTTACATAGATGTTAATTGTATTCATTAACATAATATAATCTAATAATTGTATCATATCAATCAAAATAAAAATTTCAAGAAAAATCATATATTTACAACTGCAACTTGAAATAGGCATAAAATGAGTCATGCTATCCAGTAAAGGATTTAATTGCAAATAGAAAAAATGCCCATCTGTAATAAAATAATCAAAAATGAAAACAAAACAATTTCAAATGTTGCTGACGAACTTACGAGTTCCAACTAAGTACAAGACTTTGCGCTTAAACACACTGGAGAAGCCAAGTTCAGGAGAAACATCAACTAAACAAATTCAATACTTGAGCAAATTTATAATCCAAGTAAATACACCCAATTAGTGAAATTGACACAGAAAAACGCATTAAGATTTTTTAAATATCTTGAATAATAAAAATTAACGTTCACGGTAGAATTACAAAAAGCTTGCAACATTAAATTGGTAATTGAGTAAAATACTCTATCAAAACTCTGGAAGTATTGAAATACAGTATCGTATAATTAACTGAAATCCTTTGATTAGGAATACAGTTGAAAATTATTTGAAACTTAATTATTGAAATGTTGTAATCATGAAGTTGTTGTATTCTACTCAGGCCATTTTTACTCTCCTTGCCCTATTACCATAGTAATTTCGCTTTCCGAAAAAAATTAAGGTACCCCATTTTCCAAATTTCTATACGTTTCAAGGTCCCCTGAGTCCAAAAAGTGGCTTTTGGGTATTGGTCTGTATATGTGTGTGTATGAGTGTATGTGCGTCTGTGTACACGATATCTCATCTCCCAACTAACGGAATAACTTGAAATTTGGAGCTTAAGGTCCTTACACTATAAGGATCAGACATGAACAATTTCGATCAAATGCAATACAAGATGGCGGCTAAATTGCAAAAATGTTATCAAAAACAGTTTTTTTAGATTTTCTCAAAATCGGCTCCAACGATTTTGATCAAATTTATACCTAATATAGTCATTGATAAGCTCTATCAATTGCCACAAGTTCCATATCTGTAAAAATTTCAGGAGCTCCGCCCCATCTATGCAAAGTTCGATTTTAGATTCCCAATTATCAAGCATCAGATACATTTTAAACAAAAAATTTCAAGTGGAAAAGATTGAGCATGAAAATCTCTACAATTAATGTTCAGTAAAATTTTCACCTAAAATTGAAATAAGCTCGGAATTTGAGAAAATGTGATTATTCAATTGCAAACTGTTGATGCTATCATTCACTATGAAGAGATAGCAGACCTCGTGTGTCTCCAGCATTATTGTCCCGTCACCAGCTGGCTCAGATCTTGGAAAAGTAGACTTGAGATGCGCGTGAACACTAGCGTCAGGTGATCAATTTTCATAACGGCAAGGAAAGTTGTGTGAGTGCGCCACACCAGATTTTTAATGAAAAACGATTAATAATGAGAAATTGATAAATTCGAACATTTTCTTAAAAAAATAAAACGTGAACCAAAACCTGGGTAGTTTGCAAATTCAAATTGGCCGAAAACCCCATTTCAAAAATGAACTAATTTTGATAACACTGATCTATCCTATAGATGCGTTCAAGTTGTCTCGCAAATGTGTAATCTAAAGCCTACTTAAACCTACTTTGTAGCACGGGCGAAACAGCTTCAACACATTCATTGATAGAATCTACACAAGCAATATTTCTAACGTTCATCCTGAAAATGGCTTCCATCAATGTACACAAGTACACAGTTATTTTATTTAAAGTGTGATTGGCGCAAGGTAAAATAACACAAATACATATAATTATAAAATAAAAATAATTATCTTTCGTACAACGAATCAATAGTATGTGTTTTTAAAAACAACCACACTTTGATGCGTAACCCCTTTCGGGTGCTGATTTTATCACTTAAAATGATAATGAAACAAACAGAAAAACTATAAGTAAAGAGTTTACAATATATAGAAACTATCTTAATAAAAAATAATGATTGTTTTGTATTGATTATAATAGAAATTATATATATATATATTTATAATATTGTATGATTAAAATTAATCAATAACTAATAATAGAACAAAGTATGCGAGAGAGGTAGAACAACAGAAACACATTCAGTGGACGGGCCGGGGGGCGGGGCGACCAATCACAAGGGGCTAGCCTCAAACCAGGTGCTTGAGGCTAGTCGCTGTACGGGCCGGCCGACCAATCACAAGGCAGCTAGCCTCCAACCAGGTGCGGGACACCCTGTAAGAGGCTAGCCGCCTTCTCAACCGACTTTGAGCGAATCCAAATACTGCAGTTTAGGCACCTCAACGCCTTAAAATATTATTTAAACTATCTAAAAGGTGCCTAAAAGCAGACTCTACAATGTCCAGCTGTGCGAAGAAGCTCCAATGACCACACCATAATCATCATCAACATCAATCATCAATTGCATCTATGCCTATTGTACATTGTTAAAAATATATATTCTCATTTATCTATAGTATTATAATCCTTTGATCAATCATCTTCATCGTAGTCGTTATCTATTACTATATATATTTACATCAACGTAATAAACTCTATTGTCGGTTATAACAAAAATATATATCAAGCTGTAAATAAAAATAGTAAAATTCCAATGGTATGTACAGTGTTGTAATGGACTATTCAACTGGCACGGACTATTTTATTGTGTATAATATCATGTGTAATTGACTGGACTAATTGAGTGGAACTGGGATATAATATCCTATCATGTAAGGACAACGCGCAGGGTGAGGGGCGGGGGGAATGTTCCACTCTAAAAGACCAGCAATTGGTGGAAACTGAGAACCAATCACAGCTGCGCTGACTGTGAGTATCTAAATATTACACAGCACCAAGATACGACAAGGGATTGTGGTTTAGAGATTTTCACTTCCAAAAAATGAGTCAATTTTATGAAATATGGACGATTGAACGCGTTTTGTAAAATCAAAATTGATGAAAGAATCGATTTATGGAGAAAAAAAAGTCGAAGACTTGATTGGATCTTTTCTACATCTGAGAAAAACATGAAAATAGGTCGTTACAAAAAGTTGAAATATAATTTACAAGAATTCAGACGCACTATTGTGGGGGAAAAGATGAAAAAAAATCGAAGAGTGTTGACATAATTTAAAACAATGACATTAAATTCAAAGAAAATAATAATTTATGATAATTGTATGATTTGTTATGGAAGAAATGAGCTCCATGACAATAATGATTATTGTGATATGAAGATTGCAAACATTATCTAAATATTTAAAATATGTCTACATCTATTACAAGCTAGTTTTATAAATATTCCAGCCAAAAATGTAACCCTGAGTTATTGTATTGCTTTTATTGATATTTTGTACTTTGTTAACCTGAATATACATTCATTCATTCATTCAAAAATATAATATCAAAATAAATCAATAAACCACAAACCCAAAGTCTTAAAACCCAATCAGCCAGCTGTGTATTGATTACAATGAGCTCATCGATATAACTTAATCTGCATTTATGTACAAGTATTATCAAAAAACTTACGGCTAGAATGTAGCGAAATTCTTTTTATACTGTCAACATTTCTTATAAATAACATTAAAACTTCTTATTCAACCAATGATGACAGTTTAAAGTGAATCTCACTATAGACGTCATCCACACAGAGTAGAATCCTAACTAACAGAACAACCACTAATCATCAGTTACAAATTAAAAAATAATGTCAAACTCAACAAAGTAATGTTTAACTAGATACTATTGGAGATAATAATTATCATTACTATTATTAACCAGTGTGATGTGTAATGTTATATCAAGTGTTATTTTGATTATCGTCTCAGTGAACTATTGCTAGATCTGTTAGTAAATAACAGAGCACCAATGGCAGAAAACGGGGTGGGCTATTAGCATGGAGTGGTCGGTAGAGATAGAGTGGCCAATAGTACAATTATTATTACATTGAAAAATTAGTGATAGTTATTACAGTTAAGCTGTAGATGAATTCATGTATTTTTCGTCTATTTCAATAAAAGGATCCTTTGATCCAAGGTCTAAAGATCAAATATCACTGGAAAAAAGTTTTGATTTACCAGCCCTGTTGATTTGCACAGTTTAAACATTCAATTGTTTTAATTCATTTAATTATTGAATTGAATTATTTATTAAATCTTTATTTATTTATTGTTGAAATGTCATATTGAATATTGAATTTTATAAATAGAGCTTCATTAAAAGAGAAGAAAGATAAAAGTGATAATTATGAACTGAATTAAAATCAGATAACAGCTTGAAATTTTGGGTGAGAAATATAAAATTCATGTTTGAATTAGAGAATAATGGTTACTGTTATCATAATTTTTATGATTAGTATAATTAAATTTAGTATAAGTAGATCTAAGTTCGATTGTACCGGAATATTGAATCAAAGTTTTGTATTATTTTTAATTTTCTTTGCAATTCTATATTTATAAGATTTTCTTGAACAAGTGTAGCTCACGATTAACGGAAATGTACAAAGGAAATAGCTAGACAAAAAAAATCAATAGGCTGGATTATTTAAATTTTCCTACCTACACAAGTTTCAGAACTAGGCTTGCTAATTCATCAAGAGGGGAAGAAAAATTAATGTGACATCTATTATTAGTAGCTAATAATGTTGGACAGTTGTTAGAATTATTCGAAAATTATTAAAAGCATAAATTATGTTGAAAGCAGAATTGAACTGACTAAATTTTAAGAAATTCAATAGAAAAAAACTACAGAAATTAAGGAATAGACAAAGTAAGGACATTGATCTTTACTACATATGGTTTTCATAAAATATGCAATTACATTATAAAGTGCCACAGATCTGATTTGTATTTGTAACAACTTTACTTATGGCCGTACATCTATTAGATACCAGTACCACATCTTTAGTTGGATTCCCTTTGAACAGACAGCTTTTTTCATGAGTAACATCAATGTCTCCCATATAATCAATGCTGAAAGCTCAACGTGAATCCAACTACATATCAACCAATAGCCCACTAATTGAGTCCTGTGAGGGGTGGGGGTGTAACAGCGGGGGCGGAAGAGAGAGACAGAGAGAGGGGTAACATGGCTTTGGATGTGTCAATGGAACTTCTTCATCACCTATTTAATATAATAACTAGCTCTCATTTATTAGACTCGCATACTTTTTCACACACACTCACTCACACACACACACGCAATAAGACTCTGTCTACACAACTCATCATACACAATTATCGTCTAAATGTTTTATCTTTACCACATAATTAATTATTAATATACAACAAAGTTTCTTGTACTGGTTTTTCACATTTAAAACATGGAATTTCCTACTTATCGAAAAATTTTCATGCCTTTTTTGTTTACAGACACACAAAATTTTCCGCTCAACAGCTTAATATTATATATATTTATATAGAAATAAAAAGAGAAAAATTTTCCCACACACATTATACAACTCTCCGTTTAACACTGCTGTGGACATTAATAATTATAATTACACATCATGTAAATTTTTGAATTTGAAATCAAAAACAACTACAACCACTAGATAATGAGAATCGAAAGAAGTGAAATGATTCGTTATCTTCATCTCTCATTGATAATTATAATGCTACACAGAAAGTGCAAAAATATAGATTATGTAGATGAAGATATCAACTACCCACTTTCGATAATATTATCTAGGTAGCGAGTTGTTGTAAACAAACAACAATAATATTGTTACAGATATCAAGCGATTCATACGAATAGAATAGAAAAACACTACAATTTTGCACACCTACTTGTAACACATCGTTTATAATCTTAAGAGTAGGAGAAAAGTGAGAGTGCCAGGGTTAAAGCAATAGGCGTTGACCCAGAATGCAGGTGATCTTGGACTTTGGCCTTTGACCTTGAAAGAGCCACAGTTGAGGTAGATACTTTGGAATGGTTCATTATCAACTTAGCCAAAAACATCGACATTACTAAAATTTGTCTCCTAGGTTTACTATAATACACACACGATCTACGTTTTCAAACTAAAACAATATTACCTGAGTTGATGTGAGCAAATAGATCAATCTAATTACATTAATTTATCATAAACACATCATTACCATTACTAATGCATCCACAATAACTTAGCAATGTTATAGGATTTTGTACATATATATGACAATGAGGTAAGATATAATATCAAGTGCACAATATAATGTGTAAGTGAGAGAGATATAGGTTAAATTCTAACCTAAACACCTTACTTGAACCCATGTTTAAAATACCTGAGTTTTCCCTGAAAGGTTCACTTGTTGCTTAGTGAGTATCATCGATTGACAACTTTATCATCGTCAATTGATAATTTATCGTACAACTACTGAATATCAATATCAAATCAATGAAAAAATTTAAAGCTGATAGAAGAATATTAGAAATATTGATTCTGTAATTTAAGAAATTCATGGTAGTCGCAAGCAAAAATAGTAACTATATAAGACATTTTTGGAATAACATTAAGTGAAATTGATAATCAAACCTGCATTATTATGCGTTTTCGAGTTAAATAACTCATTAAATGTGATAATTCAATAGTTGTACCAATTTGAACACAATTTTTGGTCAAACAAGACATTGGGCATTCAAAATATTCAAATCACAATAATTTTGTCAAACAAATACATTGATTTAGCTGATTGTACTGTTCTTATAAAAATATTGCAGATAAGTAGCATTAGTAGAAAATATGTGAAACTACCATAAAGGTCGACCGTAGCTAAAAATTACAATTAACAATTGAAAAATATTCAAATTTGTAGAACAAATATTCCGGACATCTTACTCAAATTTAAATTTCGTAATAAAGTGATTCAAACGCTTTGATTAATATCACTCATTAACCGTAATGATATAGCTATTTTGGTGAATTATTTGACAACAATGTTAATAATTTTAGTAGAGGTCGACGAAAAATTAGTTACAACACAAATTACCAATTCAATCACCTGCATTCCTAGTCGAAGCTATATGTAGTAAAAATATTTAAGACTAAATACATTTTTTGGAAGAGGAACTCCAAACATTTTTCTGACATTGGTAATATCAAAAACAATTCCTGAGTAAAGCTGTAAATCATAAAAAAATCCGTAAAATAAATAGCAATAATTTTCTATTCATAACAATATTAATATCAGTGATAATCTCTGTGGTGTATGGAATATATTGAGGTAGCAAAGGTCCTTAATAAACTCTATAATATATGATAATATACATCCTATTTGTATAATATAGTTAGCCTACATATAAATTTATTCATTTTTATGTGTTTTATACTTTAGTAGATATGAAAAATATTCAACCTGAGTGGATAAATAAAATCTAGACATAGATTTGCACGATGTTATTTAGGCCTATTTAATAATAAATTATAAAATTAAACCTGAGGGCAACCTGTAAATATTTTATAAATATATTTATATATAATATGATGTAATATTGCAATTCAAATTGTTTGAATATTCTCCGTATAAATATTGTAAAACCTCATCTCAATAAGGAGTATAAGGATAAAAAAACCGGTGCATATACGATAACAATACATGTGTTCAATACACTAACAACAATAATATAATAGTAGAATCTGGAGTAACTAAAGATAACATTAATAAGAGTAATAATATAAAAGATGATGAAGTGGACCATGATTATTTAAACTAATCTACCAAGGTTTATTGAATATGAATATAAATTACAGTAAAGTTTATAATAGATAACACACAATCAAGAGTGAGGTAGATAGCTTTGTACTATGTTATAATATGCAGAGTATCAAGGTAGAAAATATAACAATGTTAATAAATGAGAGGTGGTTAACATGGAAACCAAAGCCATAAGCTCTAATAGTGAAATTGTAGAGTGAAAATAAAAACGAAACTATCTTTGAATGAAAAATAGAGATACAAGTCTAAAAAACTGAGGGACAACTAATACTAATAGCCTAAATATTATAACAATACTAAATAATTCAAATGTACTATAAAATACGTATTTGAATGCAAGGGCTTGCCCAGAAATTATGAGAAATGTGAATCTTTCTACCAGAATCTTTTGAAAGTTTTTTATTATTATTATTATTCGAATGGACTTTGGAGACTTTGAGGACTTTTAAAAAGAAATATTACACAATTTGATATTTAGCTAATAATGAAATTAAAACAAAAAATTATCTGTTTCAAAATAGAGTAGTAGGTAAAAAATTAATTAAAAATCCAAGAGGTAGATACAACGAATAAATTGAAGAAAAAGGAATAAAATTTATGAAAAGTATAGAAAAAAATCACATGAGAGAGCAAAATATTTCCATCAACTTCCGGGTAAGCCCTAGGGATGAATTAAACCTACTCATAAAAATGCTATGAAATAAAATTAATAAATTTTCAGATTTTACCCGTGACAAATATAATAGTTAAGCGAAGTTTATTATAATTATTGACCTGATTCAATCCCTGATTGTTTCAATCACTAACACTACAAATATGAAAGAACAAAATACCTGAGTGTGCCCTGAATGGACCTGAATAACCTGAGACTTGAATGGACCTGAGTGGATATCTTTGCTGTTATATCAATAACCAGCATCAATAACACAATAATGTGCTTCATAGTTTGAGTATAATTACATTTTGTTCTAAAATGTTAACGTATGTCACATTTTATCTGCAGTAATAACGAAATCAAATCAAATACATGTTTCGTATTCAGAAAACACATCAGAGTTCCTCTTCCAACACATAAATTTCAATACCATATAACATTTAGTTCACATAGAATAATACAATTTAACATTAAAATAGATTTGGAACAGGCTACAATCAATTACGAGTGATAATAGTTTCAATTTCAAGTGCCGAACCTGTTACTATTTTGTCAATATATTTATAATATATATTTTTCCAATACATCCAAATATGTGTACAACACACAAGTACATTTTACGCCTCCAATTTTTTTTCATCAATTTTCCTTCTTGTGACTAAATTGCAAATGGTGGAAAAATAAAAGAAAATTGTGTCGCGTACGCGTGTCAAGAGCATTTTGAAAAAAAAATCATTCGCGTTTAGGTGGTAGATGTACACGAAACAGCGTACAGTCGTGCGACAACGATTTAGAGCCGAGAAAATAGAAGATTTTTCAAAAACTATACACACAGATAGACGAGAGAAAATGAGAAAATAAAGAATGGTAGTGATGAAGTATTTGGGGAAGTTTTTGCACGCAAAACAAATTACAATGAGGATATTCGTTGGTTGATAGTGAGTGTACAGTTACAGCTAAAAATAAATTGTCGAAAAATTCCTGAGTTCGCGAATACTAATAATTATCTATTATTAGAAAATTCTACTAAAATAATCGTGTAGTGGTATGTTGCATAAAAAATTATCATGTGAGCAATATTATGTTGTGTAGTAAAGTAATAATAGTTAAAATGCATATTTATTACAAAAAAAGCAGAGAGAACAACAAACGCTCAGAGCAAAGTATCCCACAGCAGAACAAAGACACTTTTGTGAGGTAAATTGTACTAGACGAGCTCTATCCAACAACGGGTGGTCTGGGGGGTCGGGGGAAGGGGCCCTCTGCTAAGGGGGGAGGGAGGGACCCCAGCTAGCGATCGGCTTGGGCCGCAAATCGCTCCAGTCACAGTCAACATGCAGTCGACAGCTTGCCAGCGATACTATAATATCGTCGTTATCTAAAATTATACAAACTTACTGTAAATGAGGCACTAAATATCATCAGTTATATCAAAGGCAATCAAGCAAGGTGTGTTGGTTGACGTCATTATTCATCATCGATGAATATTCATTATTCATCATTCATTTATAATAATTATTGTATTGTGATCGTTGAGACTATTCGTGTATTCACGTTTCCAATTGCGAGTTGCTGGGTGAGTTTACAAAGAAAAGAACAGTTTACTGGAAACTCGGAAACAAAAGAGTAGTTGAATAATTGAAAATATGAACGATTTCTAGCGACAGTCACAGCAAGATGAATTAAAGTAACATAAATTAATATTTGTGATGAAGAGCTTCATGTGGTTTCATTTGAAGAAGATTTTCAGAAATAGCTTTTTAGTTCAACTGTTAGTTTAGCTATCAATTTTTCAGTAATTTAGTTCATTACAGAATTAGTTTTTCTTATCATAAAGTTTTACTAGATATAGGTTGCTTACATTTCGAATAGCTGGAAATTGCTAATTTCTATCTAGAAAATATGTTATTTAGAAAATAATGAATCAATAGTCAATATCAACTAGGTAATATTTAAGATGTAGTTCTTATGAAAAATTAAATGTTGACAGAAATAAAATTTTCATTACTCTAAGGAAATATGAGTATTGATTTTATTGGAATCGCCAAAAATGGCGATTGCATAACAATTTAGATTTAGGAAGCCAAGTTTGAAAGCACTTTAGATTTGAAGGTCAGCATAAATAATCTGTATTGAAGTTAATCGCCAGGAATCTAAAATTGACGATGTTTTAAAAAACGTTGTATGAGTAAATTCATCTAAAATCGATGAAATATCATGATTTATCTTCAAAAGTTGGGAATCTTGATTATGATTTAAAAAGCAAGAAATACACTATAACTTGAAATCTATACAGAAACAGAGAAGATATAACGGTAAAAAACTGAGAAAGACTAACTAAAAAATGTATAACAAAAACAAAGTATTTCAAAGGCAGATTAAAAGAGGGGATTTCTGTAAAACAAAATATATGTTTCGAATCAACCACTACACATGCATACATCAACACACACACACACACACACACACACACACAAGTAATACAAGAGTAACACCGTTTACTCTCCTAACAAACGTTTCACACACACACACCTCACACATACAGTAAATCAAAAAATCAAATTTCTGTCGTTTATAATCGTTTCCAACAGTCGCTCTTTTAATAAATATAATTTAAATACCCGTCTGTGAGCGGCGTGTTGGGAACAATACAATGAACAACAAGAATTCCAAAAAACTCACACCAACAATTCGCAATATTCAACCGTTGAAAGCTGTCTTGTCTCAACCGTAGTTGTTTCCACATCATTGCATTATATAAATATATCATACATGTATTAATCTATTGTATACGGCATATATATATATACATATACACACACAGAGACTTGAGTTCAGTACTTGAGTTCATTAATAATTAAGCGGTTTTTCGCTGGCAAGCTGGCAGCTGCGGTAATAATTAATTATAATTATCTAACACGGTTCAACAGAAATGATCAAGTAATAAAAATGCTATCACTATTGATTATTACAAGTGTTGTACAGTCGGATCTACCTGAGAGTAATATATTCATATATCCGTTATAATAATTATTATATAAATTAAGGGCGGGATAGGGTGCTCGCTCTCTGAAGAGTGTGGGTTGATGGGGGGGGGGGGGGTTGTTTAGATTGAGTAGGAGGTAGGTGAGGAAGGAACGGATACAGGACAGTAGATGTCTAGAAGTAGACTTGTGTAAGAAACTTGAAGTGAAGAGAATCAGGTTTGATGTATTTTTTAGCGGAGGATATATTTTATAAAATTTGAATTTCCTAGACAAAAAGTAGATTGGGAGTTAAGTGGTTTTCAAAGAGTTGTCATCATCGTTCAAATGCGTTTTTTCCATGAGAGGCGGTTCTGTAAGTTGCAGTTAGGAGATGGGGCTAGAAAAACTGTAGTAAGATATCAACAATTAAAAAAAATTAGAATAATAAAACATTTAAAAACATGTTATGAATTTTGATTTCATAAATCTAGAATTCATTTTCAAATTTACGGCTGACACAGCCTAATTCCGTAAAGTTTATTTATGATTTTTATTAATTTCAAGATTGTAAGTATTGAATTTAATATTATAATTGGTTTTCAAGTATTCAGTTGCAAACTTGATAGACAAGATAAGAGCACATTGTTTGGTAGATTGCATTATTCAAGAGCAATAGGATTGATTTATTGAAAATTCGCTCAGCTTTGACCAAAGTAGATCCCAACCATTCTTTACTACTAAGCTTTGTCTGAGAATAGCTTACCTTTGTCTCAAATGGATAAAAAATAATATTTGAATCGATTGATAAATTGAGTATTGCTATTTCAAGGTAGAAAGATCTGTTAGTTTGGAAAACATCACAGTTGAAATACCTTTCAAATCAATTTAATTACAATCAAGTCTGATGACTTCCAAATTACCAACGGAATAATAAAAAACTTTTTACAACTAGGCATATTTTGAATAGGTTGTTCCGGAAAATATCTAGTTTCATAGTTTGCAACTCCAACAGAGATTTTGAACCATCTGGAAATCTTTAAAAGAAAATATGATAAATTCTCAATTCCCCACCAACTAAAACAACCCAGAACCGCTCAACCTTTCTGAATCCAATCAAAAAATGTTCAATTATTGGCAAATCTTAATTACAACGTCAAACTATGTAGTAATAGTTGGTACATTGATTCTCAAACTGTTTCATTCTATCCAACAAACCATATTGTCGAGTGAAAGTGGACAGATTGCAAGATCTATATATCTATATCTAGAGAAATACTCAACTGACTAGCAACGTGTTAACAGCCGCAAGTATTACTATAGCCAGAATTATATAGTTTAACTACAAGACTTCCTCCCAGAAGTCCAACTAGCGGCTGTTTAGCGTTGTCCACTATAAACATTCGATGAATAAATGAAATATTCATTCATGAAAAATTGAGAGCCAAATTCCACTTTGAAAATTGACGACTCTTCAACGGAAGTAGATACTTTTTGAAAGCACCTCGTATTATTTTGAACATCTGGTGGGGGTTGAGAGGGGGGTGGGGAGGAGGTAGGAAGATGGATGAGATAGAAGTTTAGAAACATTAGTGTCAACAAAAACCACCGCGCTTATACATATATATTACATAAAGTGACTTCCTGAGTTTGAACGCGGTAGCATTGTCAAAACATCATCATCATAATACACACTATAGCGCAAACGCACGCTATCACTATTTTATTTATACACAACAGGGTTTGATATATAATATATTTATAAAGAATAGAATTATTGAAGAGAATCTAGAATAGAACGGTTGATGGTTGCACTTCGATTGACTAGTTTGCTTAATTCTCTCACATTTCATGTGAGCACTGAGTATTTTCATTGTGATGTTTAGAGAAAGACAGAACAGAGAAGATGAACGATTGTGTGCGTGTAGACCAGAGTAATATTCGAATGTAAAAAGTTTCCTCAAATAATGCTCACAAAAGTTAGAAATTTTTGAGATTGAAAAACTTTTGCCCATGAATAAGAATTATACTCCGCATTACCATTAAATGGTCACATAGGTTGAGAATTTTGTAAAAACATTTTCATCAATAGGATTGTAGATTATGTATTCACAATTGAATAACTGTACTACAAAATGGGTTTAATTGCCATACAATTTAAACAGTTAGCTTACAATAACGTAGTACGGGACTCTGACAAGATATTTCACAAAAAATACATCAAAATTTGACATTAGTCAATGATTGTAATAAATAAACGATATTCTAGTTTGCATTGTTGAACAATGCTGATTCAAGTTTTTATTCATTGGAGAAAATAAAGCTTTAAAAACTATAAATAGGTATTAAGTATTGCGAAAATAATAACATATTTCAATATGTAGCAGTCTATTAGATAGACATCGACTAGGGTTAAAAGCATGAAAATCAAGCCGTCACAGGTCAAAGCAAAATAAGAAATATTTTTGAAATTTAATACTTTTTACAGTTTTTGCCAACTCAAGATGAAAGAGTGAGTACATTAATCCATAATTCGCATAAAAATTACGCGAAAGAATTATACATTCAAGTAAAGTTGGCCAATCGATCAAATTTTGTTGTATACTAAAATACACAATATTTTGGTAAATTATTCAAATTACGGTACCTTCAACTTGACATACTTACTGTAGAGTTTGTACTAATGTAGAATATTACATATTCTATTTTATGAGTACAAAAACCTACAGTTATTGTTTTACAAAGAGAGTATGTGAGAAAATCACTAACAAATTTCACAAAAAACACGGGGCGCGTTCAATAGAAACAACGACCAAGTGCCAATACGTGTTCAAGACATTTTTCTTCAATACTACCCTGATAACCCACACACAATCTTAGAAGTTTTTTCTCCCAATTGGAAGGAAATCCTACCTAATGTGATGTGAGGGGGGAAGCAGCGGAACATGGCAACGGGGTGGTTAACAGAGACAGAGCGAGAGGGAGAGAGAGAGAGAGAGAGAGCAGTGACAGTTAAAAATATGTAAAAATCAAATAAAACAGACAAAAACAAAAAAGACGATCAACATATGTCACCATCATAGCACGCGCGAAGGTGATAACAACGTATGTATATTATAATATTATCTCGTATTTTATGCTCTGAATAATAATAAATTCACATAATCGTAATAATAATAGTTACTCTTTAAATATATAGTTTTCTTCTTTATCTTCTTCACCTACAGTAGTAAAGCGCGACAATAAAAAAGATCTGATGAGGTATTTTGTATGGTTTGAATTGTGGCCGTTGAGTGGGGGTAAAGGGGAGATGTCGGGGGTCTGTGTGGTTTGCGGACGTAACGTAACGTTCGCCTGTGTTACGCAGACCTTAAGCTTATAACGCTTACTGCAGTCCTTGAAAACACACTATGTTACTTGTTACAGTATATTTGCTTAGTTTTCAAGTACTGGAATGTTACAGTACACTTTCTGTTTGTTCTAATATCAGTTACAGCATTGCATGGTACACTGCAACATCTCTCAATCTACAATTGTAACATTAATCCTTAGTAATGTCAGCCTGCAGGTCTACAGTAACATCACTCCTAGCCTGTCAGGGTCCGGACACACAAACGTCACGTCACGTTCGACAAACGACGTCAGTCGTGCGGCAACGGACGGCAGTCGTAGTCGGACTCAACCGACAATAATCCATCCGCTACCTGTCCCTCCGACAGCCTTCAGTCCCCTTCACCCGCCATCCGAGTCAGGTTCGTCCATCTATCAACCTTGCACTAGAATCAAGGTGAATCAGTTGAAAGGATATTGGATTCATTCATGTATTAGCCTTGTAATAGAATGTACCTGAGTCAAACTCAATAATTAGAATCGATCTACCTTATAATAGAATATTCCAAGGTCAAAGTTAACTAATAGAAAGATGTTGGATAAATTCGAATATTAAAATTGTGATGGAATCTCCCTGAGTAAATTTGAATAGATAGGATCAATCCAGGATTCATTTATCAATCAACCTTGTAATACAATCTCCCTGAGTGAAGATTGACAAATAAAATCAATCCTAGATTCATCTATGAACTAACCTTGTAATACTAACTCCCTGAGCCAATTTAATAGATATAATTGATCTACCAATTAACCTTGAAAAAGAATCTCCCTGAGACAAGGCCAATAAACAGAATCTATGTCAGTGACATCTCTTGTAACAATATCTCCCTGAGTCAAGGCTAATACAGAGAATAAATCCATGATTCATCTATCAATCAACCTTGTATTACAATCTCCCTGAGTAAAGGTTGATGAATAGAATCAATCCATGGATCACCTACCAACTAATCTTGTACTAGAATCAAGGCTAACAGATAGAATCGATCCTTCAATTAACCTTGTAACAATATCTCCCTGAGTCAAGATGAAATAGATCAAAACTTGCACAAGGCTAAGAGATGGACTCGGCGCTGCTGAGCTGGCGGTGTCTACTGGCCGCCACTGTGATTGTGGCCGCCAATGTCCATGGCGGCGGCACTAGCGCCCGCGGCGGCAGCGGCGACAAATGCGCCCGGATGCTGTTGTTGCGCCTGAAGCGCCTTCAGACTCAGCTCGTTCTTGTGTTCGCGCTGGATGTGTCGGCGCACCGTGTTGTTGCGCGTGAACGTTCGCGAGCAGAACGGACACGGCACGCGAATGCCTTGGTGCCGTTGCCTGATGTGCGCGCGCAGGTTCGTCTCGTAGCCGTACAGTCGCTCGCAGAACGGGCATTGCAGTTTCTTGCCTGTCAAACACAACACCAGATAATTATTCACAAAATCTGCAAGTCGTCATAATTTAGTATTAAAACTTGAACGCATAATAACAATAATTTTTATTTGCCAAAATAACATTACAAAACATTATTTTAAAAGTCGAACACTGACATTCAGTCAGTTATTTTTACTGAAAACTACTCAGTTTTTTTTAATAAAACGGTCCTTGATGCAACAAAAGCAAGAAATTGAATGTTTATTCGCCATTTTTGAAATGATATTGGATGTCAGCAGTTTTGCTAGTAGCATTCAACTGAAAATCTATTGAACCAAAATCTTTCAAATTTGGCGGAAATGATCAGTTGGGCCTCTAGACGCTCACTATGAATAGGCTTGAAAATATTTCCAATTAATTTTGTTATCAAGTGTGTCTATATGTCTAGCTCAGTTTGACATGAAAATATATGCACCCGTTTGCACAAGTCTGTTGAATTTTAATAATGATTAATTTTCACAAGAACCAATCTGAGAAGGGTTTTCTGAGAAGAAGGCTTCTCTGATTGGTTCTCATGGCATTTAATCGGTATTAAAATTTAACAGACAGTGCAAACGTGTGCATATATTAGTCTATGTCAAACTGAGCTTGACACATAGACACACTTGATAACAAATTTCATTGGAAATATTTTCAAGCCTGTTCATAGTGAGCGTCTAGAGGCCCAACTGATCATTTCTGCCAAATTTGAAAGATTTTGGTTCAATAGATTTTCAGTTAAAGGCTACTAGCAAATCTGCTGACATCCAATATCATTTCAAAAATGGCGAATAAACATTCAATTTCTTGCTTAAAAACGTTGTCAATAAAATGGTATCATCAGAAAAATACCATATTCTGAACCTTTCAACATTTCACGTGGAAAACCATAATTGAGAGTCTATTTCTTTCCCAGATTGTTAGTCGCCAGTCTATCAGTTGGATTTGTACTGTAGGCCTACAGTGAGGTTATAGTAGTTCTTCAAAGTATTGCAAACTCATCAAGTGATTATTCAACTCGGTTTAATTGAAATAGTAACGATACTACAGCCTAGAACATAGAACTCAATTTCGTTATAATTCAAGTTAAGCTGGTACTTTAACTTTTAACTTTCAGCATACACTCTTATTCATACTATTGCTTAACTATAGCCTATTCTCTATTGATTTCAAATTATCATTGGTTTATTATTATTTGTTCTTATTAAGGATTGATGAAAATGAATAGGAGAATGAATCAACTCGACTTTCAAAGATATCAACTTAGAATAGAATAGAATAAGTTTTATTGTAACCGCTTCTGAGGTGTTCAGAAGCATTACCTCAGTCACAATATACAGAAAATGTCACAAATACAATACAATAATTGGAAAGATACTATGTTTCCAAATAAATATAAATCACAGGCTATCATAGTATGGTGAAATCTTCAAGAAAATCCTCAAATTGTTTTATTAGGTCATGACTAATGACCATTAGTTCCATGGTGCAAACAACATCTTACCGCCTTCCACACTTAACAAAAACCCCATATAACCATATATTGGGCCATATGAATAAAGTTGAGCATTTGCTTATACTTCTAAAATATTGAGCATAAGCTTCCTTTTCTATGAATAAACGTAAGCAAAACCTTTTCCTCACGCTCATCAAAAAAATAGTTTGAGCATTTGCTCAAAAGTAAAAGCTTATGCTCAAAATTGTATGAATAAACTAGAGCATTTGCTCATCTTTTGAAGCAAATGCTTCAAAAAAGGTGAGTCTAGTCTGGAGCAGCTTTTCACCTTTTGCTAATAGTAAAATAGTTCAACTAATTCGTGTGAGTAAGAGGAAACTATACCAGATACGATCACAATCAATAGTTGAGAACTATAAAACTCTTTTTAGATTCAATCATGATATAATATATCACTATTACAAAAGAATAAATACAAAAGATACCTTCCGATATAAATATAGCCATCACAGAATAAGAAATAGGCATTTAAGAAGATTAGAGTGTAGACGATTATAAGAGGGCTATTGAGATTATAAGATTATGCTGAAAATAGAGATGACATTTTTCACGCTATTATTTCAAAATTCAGAACTCAACTAACCTAAAACTCAATTCATAGTGTCATGAACCAGAAGGTTTGACAAACCCCCAAACATCAGTTCCTTCTTTAAGAAAAGAAATATTTTTTTCCAACTTTAAAAACTAAAAGCTGATCAGTTTTGGCTGACAGAGTAAAAACGCTGAGGAGAGGTAGAAGTGGGGCTAGCATTCTAGTCTCCCCTCCAGCCAACTAGTGGAAAAAGCTTTCCACTTTTCTTCTGAATCATTTCACACACTTTTCCATCGCCTACCTCCGGAGACAGACCGAGCCGACCCGTGGATGGACATCCCCTGGTTTTCGATTCAGACCATGGCAACTTAGGATGGACGTCAACTGTATAACGGTATCGTTCCAATCTCAATTTATTTTTCCATATTGTTTTTAATTTTTAGAAATTCCAAATTAATTATGCCTTGAATCATGTTTTTAAAACTTTCATATAACTTGTTTAAATAAAAAAAACACAATAATCAAATAGTCCAACACAAGTCTTTGGCAACAAGTTTATTTTAATTTTTAAAATTGATTAAATGCTCAAAATTCCATAACCTTCCTTAATTGTTTTGTATTAAAATAGATGTAGGATAACTAATATTATAAAACCAAAATATGTTAAAATTCACATTTAAATCTCACAGAAATTTCTTCTTTTAAATAAAATAAATCCGACTCCTAAAAAAAATGTTTTTCTTTCAAATTCCAAAAAACACCTAGTTGAAAATATCGAAAAAACCAACTGCTTTTGCTCTACCATCAAATGCTACGCAACAAAAATTTTACAGTGCTACAATTTTACAGTTCCTCGTCTGGAAACTGGTGGATCGCCCCCTTTTTTCAAAGGTTTTTAATGTGGTAATTGAAATGATTGATTTCTCTATGTTTGCTCAATTAGTTGTATCATTCGAGGAGTAAGTCGAGATATCTGAACTGATTGCTAGTACACATGAGTCATTGATTGTTTCGATTCCTTCCTTAAAGATTTTTGAACATGTTTGATTAAATAATTACTTTACAAACAGGCCACCGATCATTTATTACAAATGATGGATACCACTGTTCAATCAATTTGATGTTACAATAGATAGAGAGCAGAGCCGACGACCAAACACGAACACGGTGTCTATACTTGCATATTTAGTGCTTATGTGATAGCTCATTCTAGCTTTTCACTATAAAAAGAAAGTAAGGCCACAAAGGCGAATTAGCTGATGAAAAATCTTTAAAATACGTGAGCATTTGCTCCAGAGTTCAGGAGCATAAGGTAAAAAGGACAATAGTAAAGCTTATTCTTATAAAAATGAGAAAATGCTTATGCTTCTACCTAATGCTCATGAGCAAAACCTTATGCTCCATGCTCATGCTCATGAGCATATGCTCTGTTTTTATTCATATGGCCCAATATCTTATAAAGTATGGCTTCATAAGGACAACATTACCATCAGGTGTTGAGGTAGTCGTGCCCGTCTTGAAGGTGGGCGCAATTTTTGTACTTGTTGTTCCTGAGTTCCACATTGCAATGTCAGGAGGCGTTGTTGTTGTTGTTGTTGTGGATGATGTTGAGTTGTTGTCACTGGGTTGTGGTAGGGGGCCTCCTCCTCCTCTTTCATCTCCTCTCTCTCCTCCTCCTCCGCCGTAGCCGATCCAGTCGGACGACGACTTCTTCATCCTCTGCTGTCTCTGTTCACGTTCTCTCTCTCGTTCCCTCTCACGTTCCCGTTCCCTATCGTGGTCTCTTTCTCGATCGCTCGACGGTTCGCTCTTAATCCGTAAATCTGCAACAAAGTAAAGCTCAAATGAAAACCACATCTAGTTTTATTCAATGACTTACAAAACATACTTTAGTGAGCTTCACTTTGTTTATTCAATAACATAACAGAACAAAGTCAGAACCTGGTAAACATTAGTTTGCTATCCTTGTTATGCCATTAAAAATCCAGATAGCTGTATCCATTCAAACTCCTCGCCGTTGTGTAATTGTTTGTAGACTATGTAGAAATATGATGAACTACCATAATACTAGTAGTTCTGTGAACAGTAGACCTCGCGCTCAGTAAGTTACATTGACCCGTTATGTTTTCTCAAAAATTAAATAATTCATCAATTTAAAATGTCTAGAAAAAATCCTAAATATACATAGAGCTTTCTGTCCTATCGTACCGTGACGTGTCGTCCCGGAATGTGGGTGTGAGCGCTGTTATTATCATGTCTAGCTGCCGTCGATACGCCAATCCAATCAACCCATCAGAGAACATTCTGTATTGTTGTTTTGGCGAAAAATCGGTGTGTTGAAATTAACAAAATAAACTAATATAATGCTGATTTCCTACAAACTTCATTTCTCACTTTTCATGATTTTAGAAACCAACTTCTTTTCAATAATATTTGTTGCAATTTTAATCATCAGATTGAAAAAGAAAAATGTTTTCTATCAATAACTCCAAACTAGAATCATGGCCTCAGCTTATGGAAAAACAAAGTTAGTAGACAACTATCTACTAACGTTGATGGAAGGATACATTTTCAAGATGTTCGATGTTTTTGAACGGGTAGTATTATCATAGTCCACTAGACAGCTGATTTATGATGAATAATTTCAAAGTCTGATTTTTACGGCAATATTAGCGTTCAAAGAAGACTCTTTTTCCTTTTGTATTATCCTTAAAATGCAAAATTAAAAAAAAAAACCGTATTTATACGTCGACGCGAAATTCAAAAAGGAACATACCTGTCAAATTTCATGAAAATCCATTGCTGCGTTTCGCTATAAATGCGGAACGTAAATAAAAACAAAAATATAAACATATAGAAAAATGCAAAATCGTCGACTTGAATCTTAGACCTCACTTCGCTCGGTCAATTAATCTTAAAATGTATATTTAAATCATGAAAATATAATCATGAAAATGCTCCGCAATTTTCCTGGACATTTCCAAAGCCTATGACTCCATAGAACATGAGTTGCTTTTAGAGAAGCTAGGAAAAATAGGGATAAGAGGAGTGACAAAGGAATGGTTTGCAAGTTACTTACGAAATAGTCATCAGCAAGTAAGGGTAGATGATAAAATGAGCTATTCAGGCTTAGTGAAGTATGGCATACCCCAAGGGTCAGTTTTGTCCGCTTTACTCTTCCTAATCTATGTGAACGGCTTATGTAATGGAAATCTTTTGGGGGAAATCGTATCCTTTGCAGACGACACTGCAATTTTCTATAATGGCCAAGATGAATTGACAATGCATGGTAAAATGAGAGAGGATATGAAATTCATTCACTGGTGGTTTTGTAGAAATAGATTATTGCTAAACGCAGATAAGTCAAATCTAGTTCATTTCAAGCTCAAAAACAACAAATCAAATAATACCTTACCAATTCTAAAATACCATAGGTTTAATTGTGAGGATAACTTGCTCAATTGCCATTGTGAAATAATAAAGGAAACAGATTGTGTCAAGTACCTTGGTTTGCTAATAGATAGTAGGCTTTCATGGTATGAGCATATCCACAAATTGAAATTAGAAATGTTAATTTCGATAAGAAATTTTTACTTTTTGAAGGGTATGTGTCCAAAATATTTTCTAGTCCATTTATATCACACTTTAGTAGAATCGAGAATCAATTATGGACTAATTTGTTATGGAAGTGCATACATCACAAATTTAAAGCCAATTATTGTAGCACAAAAGCATTTTATAAGATTAATCTGTGGCAGGCCAAGGACCGAGCACTCACTACCCCTTTTCAGGTCCCTTAATATACTAACGATCAGACATTCTTTCTTGTTTAAAGCAGTTCTAGATACATTCATAAATAAAAATCAATTGATAACACAGCCTCATATCCCATATCACAATGTTCGATACAGAAACAGAGTTCAATTACCAAGACCTAGGCTTGAACATAACAGACGATTTTTCAAGTATGTAGGTTGTAAGATTTTCAACGCCTTGCAACCTGACTTACAAGAGTGTCAATATAGCCGAGCGGTTAAGGCCAGATTGAAAAAAATCATTGCTGAAATTGATGACATTCAATTATTTCTATAAGAGTATTCCATAATCTAAGGTCGATATTTACATGTTTGTAAATCATCAATTATTATTATCATATGCTTAAAAATGTGAATTCCATATGTAATTTTGTGTAATTATTGTGTCATAGCACCTTTAATCTACATGGCTTTTTCTGTTAACTGAATAATACTAATGATCACTCAGAATGTGCTGCCCGCACAAAATCCTGTTTAATTGCTTTATGATTTTATATTTTTTATGTTCAATTCTTTTTCTCTAGTAATTTTTTTCAAAATTTTACAGTTTTTAAATTTATGTGTAATATCCAAGTATGACTATATTTTCATTTGATTTTTTACTTATTTCATTTCATTTTTTTCTATTGTGAATAAAAGTATGAAGAAGGGCCCCACACAGGATTACCTTGGGGGTTTTATTTAGACTTTGATATACAATGTATTGTGCATGCGAAGGTATTTGCTAAACCAGTTAAGAGTGTTTTTTTCTGAAATATTATGTACATGTATGTTGATTGGTCGAATAAATATTATTATTACTATTATAAATTTTCTTGTTGAATATGATGTATTTTAATTATCATCAACAACAAGGATAATCCAACAAGAATATTTGTGTTATATCCAGATTAAAATTCATTTATTAATGTGTTCAACAAAATAAAATTCAACATACGTTCTAACGTTAAAATAACCAAAAGTAAGAGTATAATATCATAATGAATCATAATAAACTACAGACGTAAGTTTTTACAATAATATGGAGCACAGATAGGTGATGGAATATGCAAAATTGAGGTATAACTGTAATGTTTTCACATGTAAGGGTGAATTTTGGACCTTTAGTTGTCAGTTTTGGACTACTATATAATATACCAGGATGATTTGAATTTCATAGCCATCTACTATAGAAGGCGGTGAAAAAAGAAAATTGAAAACGATGCCGACCTATCATTTCCACTGACTACAGCTTGAATCTCATTATAGTTATATTCAGACATCAAAAGACGAACAACATTACAGGTTGTATCACAGACCATTAAGAATAAGAATGAATTTTATTCCTTTAGTGCCAACAAACAATGCTATCGGAAACGTCAAATTATACATAATAATAAAATAACAGAATAATAGAATAAAAGTTTCATTCCATTCAGGAATATATGTCAATAAAACAATAATATCAAGAGTAAAATAATCCAACGTACATAATGCATAATTTAAATATAAACACATGAAAATATAAAAGAGTACAGAGTACTATCACGTATGGTTTCCAAAAAATGATTCTCTACTGGCAGCTGGAGGAAATCAGAAAGCGAGTATAGTGGGAACTGTAAGAGAAGGTTTTCAAGTTTTTGTCGGAATACTGTTAAAGGCAAGTTTCTGGCGGAGTCTGGCAGAATATTAAAAAGTTTCAAGGATACATGATTAGGACTAGTTAATACTTTTTTCAGTCTTGTGTAAGGTGCATCTACTTTTGTCTTATTTCGTGTATTATGGCTGTGGATGTCAACTCTGCATCTATATGATCCTATATCCTTCTTTACTTGAAGTAGCAGTTTGAAAGCTACCATACTGTAAACTGTCATAGCTTTTTCTTTTATAAATAATGGCTTGCAATGCTCCAAATACGCTGCACCTGATATAATTCTTATAGCCTTTTTCTGTAGTAAGAACACTCTTTGCACATCTGGGGCACAACCGCACAAGACCAATCCGTACATAAAAACACTCTGAAAAAAGCGAAATAGCACATTCTTAAATAGTGTGCGGGTACACAATCCCTGAGCCTTCGAAGAAAGTATATAACCCTACTAGGTTTGGAGCAGACACTTTCTATATGAGGTATCCATGCGAGTTTATAATCTAGTGTAATGCCAAGAAGCTTAGCACTTTTTGCACTCTGATCTGTCTCAAACCAAGCACTAGCTTCTGGGTCTTGGTTGTATTCAAAAATAGACGGTTTGCCCTAAACCAGGCTTCTGCCTCGCCCTGACATCTGGACATATTTTGTTCAATAGCACTGAGATCCACATCAGCAGTAACTAATGATGAATCATCAGCATAGCATACCACCTTGGATCGAATGCTAAACCCAATATCGTTCATCATAACCAGAAAAAGAAGAGGCCCAAGAATGGACCCCTGAGGAACGCCATGTGGTACAGCAATTGGCTTGGAAAACTCTGAGTTTACACATACTGTCTGGATACGACCCTGTAAATAAGATTCTAATAGTTTAAGAGCATTGTTTTGGATACCAAGAAATTCTAATTTACTTAATAAAATGTTGTGATCCACCACATCAAATCCTTTAGTCAAATCGAAAAGAACCAATCCTGTGTGCTTCTTATCATTAAAACCATTCTCAATGTCAGCCACAATGGTACTAACAGCATCAATAGTTGACCTACCTTTCCTAAATCCGTACTGAGTTTCACTGAACAAACTATTTGATTCAAAGAATTCATATAGTTGTGAGGCAATAATGTATTCAAATATCTTACTAAAGATGGGTGGTACCGATATTGGCCTAAATTTTTCTGGTGAGTCTTTGTCCCTCCTCTTGTATATGGGCACTGTTCTAGAATGCTTAAGTGATGATGGAAAAACTGATTCTCTGATACAGGCATTAAAACAGGATGTTAATGGCTGTAAAATAAATTCAATGACTTGTTTTATGAAGGAGCTGGAAAGGGAATAAATATCTTTGCTAGTGGAGGACTTCATTCTAGAAACTATGTAAGAGACTTGATCACATGATACTTCTTTTAATACAAATACAGCCTGCGTTTTTGGGGAAGATACCAGAAGCTCCTCAGCAGAAACAGCTGATGGCTCAATCACTTTATGAATTTCTGCTACAGCACTGATAAAGTATTGGTTGAATTCTTCAGAGGATACAGTTGTAACAGTAGACTGAGGAGGCTTGGAATTTTTTCGAATAATTTTCCAAGCCGCTGAGCATTTATTGTTAGCCGATTCAATAAACTTGACATTATGGTTCAGTTGAGCCATTTTCAATTCACATCTGTATAGCTTCTTAATATTATTATACGTCAACCTAGCTGAGTATGTACCTTCTTTTTTTAATCTATCATAGGCAATAAGAACATAATTTTTCAAGACATTCAAAGCAGGTGAATGGATATACTTTTTCTTTGCTTTATTATTATGGCTAGGTGTGCGTTTGACAACAGGAAAAGAATCTAAAAATAGTCCATTGAATCTATTGAAAAATGAATTAAAATTACATTCAGCACTATCATGAACGGTAACTCTGCTCCAATCAACCAAATTAAGCCTATAGCAAAACCAGTCTAAAGCACTTCGAGTGATAGGCCTGAAGCTTTGTACTTGCAAACTTTGTCCATTACTGGGATGCTTAGCTTACTCACTAAAAGATTAGATTTTACATAAAAGCAAAGTGCATCATGATCACCCAATGCAACTGGGTCAACCTTCACAGAGAATGATTCCGGTTTTAAATCTGTTGCAATATTATCTAGGGCTGATTCAAGTCTAGTAGCTACAAAATTAGTGAAATATAGGTCAAGGGACTTCGAAAGATTGATTAAGTCTGACCTTCGGGAGTCCATAGTTAGAATATTTACATTGAAGTCTTCACCAATTATAAAATTGTACTTGTGCTTGTATTCATTCAAAGACAAAATAAGTCTCTCCAATGCATCAAAAAACAATTCTAGATTGCCATTTGGTGATCTATAGATTACTATAATTAAGAGCTTTAATCTGTTAACAATAATACCTGCGAATTCATGATAAATTTCATGACAATGAGAAGACAAATCAAGAGCTTGTACCTGATTGGCATATGTATTTGCAATAAATATGGCAACACCTCCATTTTTAAAATTTGATCTACAGAAGGCAGTTGCGAATGAAAACCCTTGTATTTGAACTAGATTTAAAAAATCTTCTCTAAACCAGTGCTCAGAGAAACAAAGCACATCAAAAGCTTTTTCCCGATTTATCATCTCGATTTCATCTATTTTGTTATTCAAAGATTGCACATTACAATACATTACAGAGAAAACATCATCTCCAAGAATATTTACATTGTTTTGTTTAAATAAGTGAAAGGAGTTATTTCTAAAAAAAGAAGTATTTTCAAAAGACTGATGTAAGGATCGAAAGGAAGAGTTAATTTCTTGACTGATGACTGCAGGGATCGTGACATCAGGAGCTGGGCTGCAGGGCGCAGGAGAACTGGAAGGAATAGGTGAAATAGGAAAAGATTCAATGTATTGAATGAGAGGGGATACAGTCTTTTCACGGCTCACAATTACTTGCTTCTCCGTAGAAACCTCATCACTACTCCCATCACTTACAGACACATTGTCAATACCATTCGTAACAGAACGCTTAATCCACATTGTCAAGTTTTTCGACACTTGTCTTTTACCTTGTCGATTAAGATGGAGTCCGTGTCTTGTGCGATGAGATCGCTGAAGGAAGATGTTGAGATCATAATAGCGAATTTGCAGATCCCCTTTATAGCTGCTCACCATTCGAGATAAGCAGGCATTAGAGTACATTATGCTTTCATTGAGATCAGGATCATCATACCGATAGGGCACACTACATACGATAATGTTCGTTTTTAATTTAAGTTGAAGAAGTGCACTGATTCCTCTGATGAAGGGATAACTGATACGGTTCATCTCTATGAAGGTCATTAGTGCCTCCAAAAATAACAACAAAATCATCCTCAGTGAAATCCCTGATAAACTCAAGTCCATCGTGAACAATGTGTTTAAGTTTTGCTCCCGGCTTAGAATATACGAAAATGTCAGTCATCTTGTAATCTTGTCAGTCATCCTTCTTTTCTTAATAGAATTATTTAACATACTGCTTTTCGAGTAACAAGTCTTAGGCACTGTTTTTGGGTCTATGAACTTGCGCTTCAACGATTACTTTATTAGATACGAACCTATCCGAAGAGGACACATTATCAGAGAGTACTGAAAACCGATTATTCACTGGAATAGCACTTTGATTCGTCTCAATAACTTTAGTTCTAGATCTAATAGAGAATTTAGGCGTAAAGAAATTGTCCTTCCTGTAATGTATTTCACTCAAAAAATCAGTGTTGTTGGCATCAGCTTGAATAATTCTTATAATTTCATCTTTATTATTTAATATTTAATTCCTCCTTTAAACTTTTATTAGTTGAATGAAGTTCTTTTAAGCAAGCCTTTAAAAGTAGTAATTCCTCATCGGCTTTCTTTTCATTAAATAAAAAGTCTTCGAGAGCTTCCCTTCTTCTGTTTTTTTTCGAGTTCCAGCAGTTTAACCAGTTCATTATTTTCTTTCGAAATAGCGTCCCTATCATACAAAAGTTCATTGTTGTCGGAGATAGTCGAGTCCAATTTATTTAAAACTAGAGCAATGTCAGGAATTAAATCAACAACAGCATCGTTAGTGAATTTATCTGCAATAATAGACAGAGTTCCTCTTATATTCACGGCTAAATCTATAACCAACTCATTACAAAGTTCACTGTTTATATTATTGATTTCTGACTCCGCAACTCTGATCAAACACTCACGCATACGACGAGTTGTCATAGGCCTATTCATTTTTAAGTTCGAAACCTAGCGCCCAAAACAGGTAAAATCAAACGTCACTGATAACGCAACAGAGCTGACAGATGACAATAGATAGGTCAGTAGGTCAAGCACTCAGTCAGTCGCTATCGGCATAGTGCAGAAAAACATCCGATTGTACTACAGCTGACCAGATTACCGCTCAGACATGAAATGCCGCAAGCCGGTTACAACTTTGATAACTTGGTATTGAAAGTGAGGTTATACCCTTTGAAAGACTATTTATAAGTCACAGAGTGGGGATTATAATTATCATTTTGCTTGAAAAGCCAGCAGTCACACAATATAACATCACTACTCACTTTGATAACCGTATACGTGATAAATTATTACAATACTTTATAAACTAATCAGCAGACAAACCATTAACAACCATCACAGGCAGATCAGCGCTGCCAACCCAATTGAAACTGCTTGCTTAACATTAACTAAATATAACCCTGGAGAAATTAAACTCATGGAGATTTCTCATGACATTTGAATGTTAGTTCAAACCAGTCATCTACCTACGAAGGGCTACAATCTCACCGTTCGATCACATACATTTCTCAAGAGCTAGTTCAAGAAGTTCCACAGAGACTAACAGGTAGCGGTCCCAATTTTTAAATTCTGCCATTACTCGTAAAGTGGGATTTAGGCTGAACTCACACTTACGCGACACAGGTCGAGAAGAGGCTCGACTCTAGTCGAGAGCATGTGTTTTCAAATGGTGACGTCGCGAAGACTAGAATCGACTGGTCTGAGTGTCACCATTTGGAAACACAAATGCTCTCGACTAGAGTCGAGTCTCTTCTCGACCTGAGTCGCTCAAGTGTGAGTTTAGCCTTACAGTAGTCAAGTTCATTTGAATTCAAGTTTTCATAATCTCAAAAGTATATAATTATAAACTAAAAAATCTCAGAGATTTCTGCTAACTTTTCATACTTTTGTATTTAGTTGTTTTTATATGTTGTACGATTCATTGATCATTGACTGACAACTGTTTTTATGTCATTTTCCCATTTGTAGGTTGAATTGTTGTTGGTGTACCTTTGTAGGTTGAATTTGTTGTATCTTCAAGATTCAAGTTGAATCAACATTTACAATTAAATTTTATAATCATCAAATGTTTAACATTTACAATTGAATGTTATAAACATTAAAGGTTCAACATTTACAAAACTTGAAGAAGGGTCTACTATGGTGAATTTAAGTTTCTGTACTTGAAAATTTGACTTCAAGTTTGCAAAATACATTCATTTTTTATTAAACTTGAATTCAAGTGAACTTGACTAATGTAAACCCCCTAAACATGGTGAATACATTTTTATTCCAGTATGCTCATTCTATGACATAACCTAATTGTGGATGAGGCCAAAATGTAAGATGTTTACAAAACACAATATAGGCCATCACCCAAAAGTTTCCAAATACTGTCTCACAAATAGTCCATGAATTTCAATGTTCATAGAATAAAAATAACCCTGGACACAGATAATATCAACATTTCATAAAACAAAAATAGCCGTGGACAAAGATATTATGAAGATGTAGTGTTTACCTTCAGGACAAGCAGACTGAGGCTGCCACATGTGATGTTGGTCCTGAGTGTTGGCGGGCGGTTCATCCACAGCAACAGTTCTGTCATAGGCGGCATTAGCAGCTGAAGTCACAACAGCAGTAATGGCGGCGGCGGCACTCTCCCCTCCACCACCACCTCCACCCCCGTCCATGTAGCGGGGCGGGGCTGCAGCGGGCGACGACGACGAGTTGTAATCGCCGCCCCCACCGCCCGGGGGCGGAGAGCTGTAGTCGGACGGAGTGCTAGTTGGCGGCTGCGTCTAAACACAAATCACAATTCAATTGATAAATAAATTAGATTTATACATAGAATTATTCCAACAACAGAAATCTTGTTGATGTGAAACTCCTCTTTGTACATAATCTCGAAAGATTAGAAGTTAAAAGGGGTGTCATTCAAATGTGCGATAACTTTATGCGTGAGTGATCATACGTTTCATTAACTGTGTTCATTATCTAGAATTATTCGAACATTTCAAATAATATTGTAACATATTGCTATTAAAAAGCCAAAACCTAACCTTCCTAACCTCACCTTTTACCATTAAAACCTTCAAGAAAATTAGAAATCTCACAGATTCAAGGCACTCCCGTTAAAATAGGAATAAGTTTGCAAGTGTAAGGGTTCTAACTATCCTACATTTATACACAACAAGTTGGACAAATGAATAATGGATCGAGATCTCTATTACCACTGTCTAGTGAAGGATTATGGTAGAGTATAATAAAAATGGGTAGAATCACTTCAACTACCACCAAATATGATGACCAGAATATAAAATAAAAATATTGTCTTTTTTTCAAGTTTTTTTCAAGTTTATTATGATTTTATTGAGGGCACAATGGTATTATATGAAATTAAATTCCATTAGAGAGACTAAAAAAATTATCATTTATAAAATATATATATTTTTTTTTGTAAAGAATTTTTAGTTTGGAAAGCTTAAATTTATTTTCTGATCATTCCATTGTAAAGGCTCCGTTTTATTTATAGTTTACCTAATCTAGGTTTAAAACTACAAAAAAGACATTTATGTGAGCCCCTCGAATTATCAAATTATTAATTTTTAGGTAAGCTGAATAATACAGAAAAACGCAATATATTTTTGCACTCTCTAGTGAAGCACTATAAAAACATCAGTGGGTTCTCTCTAAGCACAACTAATTATGATGAACAATTAGTGTTAATTAAGTATTATGTAAAATTATCAACCTGACTTGTCTTATAGGCTACTTCATAACTGGAGTCCATAGGACGTAAAAAACACACAATATAATCAGTTCGCTTCCGACTATCAGAGAGGAAGGTTGTGATAGCTCTGGCTCGGTAAACAATATCTTATCGCTAGTGCCGTTCAATTCTACTGAAAGCTTCAAAATGAGCAAACTCTGTATGGAATGTAGTTTAGAATTTAATGATCCTAAAAATTCAATCGACTGTTCTAAGTGCGGAAATAGTTTCCACTCTGAGTGCTGTCACATTGGAAATATGGAAAATCTACGAAAGATGGGAGGAAGGAGATCTACGTGGAGGTGTGAAAGCTGTAAGGACGTTTCTCACGCACAGGTATTGCCTAATGTTAGTGGTGACAAAGCATTAGCTATAGCCATATCGGATTTAAGTGAAAAAATTGACATTAAATTCGAAAACATTGAATCCTCAATCGCGAATTTGAAGACAGAAATTACCGCTTACCGTGCTGAACTGAATACCGTTAAAAGTGAGTGTGAAAAGGCTAAAAAAGACTGTGAACTCATCCTAACTGAAAATTCAATCTTGAAGAAACAACTTGGACAGATACAACAATACACTAGATTATCTAACATCGAGATCTCTGGAGTGCCGAAAACTAAAGAAGAGAATGTTTATTATATTGTTAAAAAACTTTCAGAAATTTTAAAAGTGCGTTTCGACCCTTCCGACGTTTCTATAGCTCATAGACTTCCGAAATCAAAAGACGCTTCCCATCCATCAATAGTGGTTAAATTCATTTCAAGAAAAGTTCGTGCTGAATGGTTGGACTCTGCTCGTAAACTCAAAGTAATCCAGGCTAACTTACTTCATGAATCATTTAAGGATGGAAGAGTCTACATAAATGAACACCTCACCGTCGATAATAAAATTCTGCTTGGGATAGCCAGGAGTTATGTAAAACAAAAGAAACTGGCGTTTGCATGGGTTCGAGACGGAAAAATATTCATCAGAAAAACTTGCGACGGCCCTATTAGAAAAATACTGGATACAGCAGACCTGGACAAGGATTGGTGAAGTGGACTCATTGATTAAACAGTAAGCTGAGGAGAACTCTTATATAAAATACATATTATCTATATATTTTTTTTTCTATATCCTATGGAACACTTCTACAAAAAGGACTACAAGAACAAACTCATTTTTATTTTTTTTATTCCTCTCAAGCGAGGATCAAAGTTGAACTCTCTTATTATTTTGTTTTTCTTTCTTGAACTTCCCGCATTGTGAACTTATAGTTTATGTATACGGTTTTTTCTCAACAATTAGTAATTATTATTTATCTAACTTTCAGTCAATGGTTTATTTAATTTTTGGAATTAAGTAAGCAATGAAATTTTTTGTTCCAAAGTAGATGGTTATTCATTTATTTTTATTTTTTCTTCCACGATATTGTAATGAATTAATTAAGCAAGGTAATTGCAGGATGACATAATTTTCCTTCCATTTTATCTATTATTATGCACAGTTAAAACAGTATAATAATTGATTTATAAAATCGTTGGGAACTAGGCTATTTTAAACGCATGAAATATCATTTATATTACCACATATTAATTTAAAGTCAAATATATAACTCTAACTACATTGTTGAAATTACGCGAATCAGTGAAACCACAAACTTGATGCTTGATTTGTTGTGCAATGAACGACTGTATAATTTACATTTTAAACGGTACTAGCGAATACAAGCTATGAACGTTCTAGATGATTTAACTTATTTTAGGCATGTTAGTTGTAATGTATTCGATGATTGTTGTGTGTATGGTGATTTCCTAAGAGTGAATGAGTTGAATGGTTTTAGTATATTACACATGAATATTAGAAGTTACAATAAAAACTACGAAGAATTTTTGATTTTCCTTGATAGTATAGCTTTCAAATTTGATGTTCTCGTGCTGACCGAGACATGGATGTGTGAGGATGATTATGTACATTGTTTGGATGGATATTTGGCATATCAAACTACTACTAAATACAACCAAAACGATGGTATAATAGTATACGTAAATTCGGAGTTGTCTTCATCGTGTAATGAGGTGGAAGTGGGGGGATTGCGTTGTCTCAACTTGAAGTGCGATAAAGAAAACCAATGCTATAATTTACTTTGTGTTTATCGCTGTCATGATATTGACATGGCCGGTTTTATCGATGGATTGGAGGAAAGATACAATCGTACTGATGATAATAATAATAAGATAGAGGTAATTGTCGGTGACATCAACTGTGATATTCTCAATGAACAAACTAGCAGCCTAAGCAACAGGTATCTTGACGTGCTTTATGAAGCCGGCTTTGCTTGCTGCATTGATTCTCCGACTAGGGAAACTCCTTTTTCTTCTTCATGTATAGATCATTTATTTGTTAGACACCCAGATACTAATTCTCTTTTTCCAGCAGTATTGAAATCCGATATCACGGATCACTACGCAATAGGCATCACCATAAAGCATAATAAAAATAACAATAGCTCTCATATTCAAAACTCCAAATTCAAGAAAATTGATAATGAAAAATTCTTTAAACTTCTGGCCGAACAGTCATGGGATGAAGTAATCTCTTCACAGGATCCTAATTTTTGTGCTGAGAAATTCATGGAGCTTATAGCTCTGCTCCATCAGACCTGCTCTACAACTATAAATAGATGTAATAATAGTAATAAATTCAAAAAATTAAAGCCATGGATCACAAATGGGCTTATCAGATCCATAGAAAAAAGAAATAGATTAAGCAGATTAATTAAAAGTCAGCCCTTCAACCCCAATCTCATTCATCAATATAATGAGTATCGCAGTATGTTGAGTAAATTGTTAAAAAAAACCAAAAAAGAATATTTCAAAAGGAAACTATTAGATTCAAAAAATAACCCCAAAAATTTTTGGAAAACAATCAACGAGATATCAGGGTCTAGCAACAAAACTGCTTCTTTTCCTATTCATGATTACACAAAATGTAACAATAGCGACAACAATCCCAAGTCTGCGTTAGATATAGCAAATGAATTTAACGATTACTTTTCTAATGTTGGAGCCAGGCTAGCTGATGAGATTAAGCAAAGAAACCAGAGACTTAGAGCTCCAGTCCGCCCTGTTTGTCCTCCTGTCCAGCAATTCATCTTAAGAGAAGTGTCAGAGCAGGAGGTTAGACAGTGTGTGGCGGAAATGCGCGGAGGTTCTGCTCCTGGCTGCGATGATGTATCGGGTTATTTGTTGAAAAATGGCATAGATTTTATTACTATTCCACTTTGTCATATTATTAACTGTAGTTTCAATTCAGGTATTTTCCCCAATATTTTCAAATTGGCTAAGGTTATTCCTCTATACAAGTCAGGTGATAAGGGAGATAAAAATAATTACCGTCCAATATCTTTACTGAGTGTATTTTCAAAAGTTATTGAAAAATGCTACAAAAACCAACTGTCTCAATATTTAAAAATAAACAAATTATTATCTGATTGCCAGTTTGGATTCAGGAACGACTGCAACTCTTCCAACTGCTTCTATCAACTGAGTGACTACTTGAGAAAAGGCATTAATAATAACAAATATATTCTTTTGCTGTTTGTTGACCTGGCAAAGGCTTTCGATTCTATCGATCGCGCAATATTGCTTTATAAATTGAAAAATATTGGGATAATTGGCGCTTCTCATGATTGGATCGGAAGCTACTTGTCGGGTCGCAAACAAATAGTAAACATAAATAGTCCATTCGGTTATAGTAGCAATGGTGGTAACAATGAAATTAATAGTAATAATATAAAAAACAACAATACAAATTCTGTCAATAGTGAGGTGCGAAGTATCGATTTTGGGGTTGTCCAAGGAAGCACACTTGGGCCAATCTTATTCCTTATATACATCAATGACATTATCAAATCTGATATATTGGGTAGAATGCTACTGTTTGCTGATGACACTGCAGTCTATTTTGAGGCAGACAGCTGGATGGAAGTCTACGAGAAGGCATCCAGAGACTTAATTACACTCAAAAATTGGTTTGACGACAACATTCTTAGTATGAATGCGAAGAAGACCAAAATTCTTCCAATATTCCTTCATAAAAACCGCGCCCCTCCGGATAATTTACTGCTAAAACTACATTCTTGTGGTCAGGTGTGTAATGATGACTGTGATTGCCAGGTGATTGAATCGGTCAACGAGTTCAAATACCTGGGTATAATCATTGATAATAATTTATCTTGGCATCCACACATTTTCTACTTGAAAAAAAAATTACGGAAATTGATTTTTGTTTTTTCAAAACTGAAGGGCATTCTTAACACGAAGGAATTGAGGACAGTGTATCACGCACTTGTGCAGTCAATCCTTACCTATGGAATTATTGTCTGGGGAGGTGCGTGTGATACTAAGATTGCAGAACTTTCAGTGTCTCAGAAAGCTATTATCAAAGCCGGACTGGGCCTGGAAAGAACATATTCTTCCGAACGTTTATTTGTTTATTTTAATGTTCTAACTATTAAGAAGCTTTATGTTAAATTTGTCTTAATGTATGCGTTCAAGAATAAAATGAACTTAAATATTCCAGCACAACAAGAACATAGGACTAGAAGCGGACATCTTCTGCATCCCAATTTAGAGAGAAATTCGCGAGCTGTTTGCGACAGAAATGTCTCTTATGTAATTAATATGCTTCTGCGGAATGCTCCCCCCCACATAAGTCATCCAGGTCCTTGTACTGTAATAAAATACAAGAAAGTGCTACATGAATGGTTGGCATCTTTGAATGACTATCAGTGTGGTAGATTGATCAAATCAATGTATGTGTAACGCCTTGGAATTTATTCACTCATGTGTGTGCGTAGTGTGTGTGTGTGTGTTTCCCTTCCCGTGCGAATGTTGATAGTTGAGCTTGAATATTAAAATTAAATAAGTATTTTTATCTTTTATTTGAATAGTTTTGATATTGTATTGTTCAATACTATTAAATATTGGTAGCTATCTATAATAGTAATATTACTTCTCTGTATCATAGATAAGTTATCTGTGTAAATTAAATTTCAATATACGTATGCGAACTCTTACTCACGAACAGACCGACAGGTCCATGTGAGTACAGTTTCAATTATTTTGTGAAATAGTTTAAACATAGATATAATTTTCTTTAAATTAGTACATTTACTTATGTTTTATAAGTCTTTTTTTGTGAAACAATAAATCAATTCAATTCAATTCAATTCAATTCAATTCAATTCAATTCAATTCAATTCAATTCAATTCAATTCAATTCAATTCAATTCAATTCAATTCAATTCAATTCAATTCAATTCAATTCAATTCAATTCAATTCAATTCAATTCAATTCAATTCAATTCAATTCAATTCAATTCAATTCAATTCAATTCAATTCAATTCAATTCAATTCAATTCAATTCAATTCAATTCAATTCAATTCAATTCAATTCAATTCAATTCAATTCAATTCAATTCAATTCAATTCAATTCAATTCAATTCAATTCAATTCAATTCAATTATAGTAGCAATGGTGGTAACATTGAAATTAATAGTAATAATATAAATAACAACAATACAAATTCTGTCAATAGTGAGGTGCGAAGTATCGATTTTGGGGTTGTCCAAGGAAGCACACTTGGGCCAATCTTATTCCTTATATACATCAATGACATTATCAAATCTGATATATTGGGTAGAATGCTACTGTTTGCTGATGACACTGCAGTCTATTTTGAGGCAGACAGCTGGATGGAAGTCTACGAGAAGGCATCCAGAGACTTAATTACACTCAAAAATTGGTTTGACGACAACATTCTTAGTATGAATGCGAAGAAGACCAAAATTCTTCCAATATTCCTTCATAAAAACCGCGCCCCTCCGGATAATTTACTGCTAAAACTACATTGTTGTGGTCAGGTGTGTAATGATGACTGTGATTGCCAGGTGATTGAATCGGTCAACGAGTTCAAATACCTGGGTATAATCATTGATAATAATTTATCTTGGCATCCACACATTTTCTACTTGAAAAAAAAATTACGGAAATTGATTTTTGTTTTTTCAAAACTGAAGGGCATTCTTAACACGAAGGAATTGAGGACAGTGTATCACGCACTTGTGCAGTCAATCCTTACCTATGGAATTATTGTCTGGGGAGGTGCGTGTGATACTAAGATTGCAGAACTTTCAGTGTCTCAGAAAGCTATTATCAAAGCCGGACTGGGCCTGGAAAGAACATATTCTTCCGAACGTTTATTTGTTTATTTTAATGTTCTAACTATTAAGAAGCTTTATGTTAAATTTGTCTTAATGTATGCGTTCAAGAATAAAATGAACTTAAATATTCCAGCACAACAAGAACATAGGACTAGAAGCGGACATCTTCTGCATCCCAATTTAGAGAGAAATTCGCGAGCTGTTTGCGACAGAAATGTCTCTTATGTAATTAATATGCTTCTGCGGAATGCTCCCCCCCACATAAGTCATCCAGGTCCTTGTACTGTAATAAAATACAAGAAAGTGCTACATGAATGGTTGGCATCTTTGAATGACTATCAGTGTGGTAGATTGATCAAATCAATGTATGTGTAACGCCTTGGAATTTATTCACTCATGTGTGTGCGTAGTGTGTGTGTGTGTGTGTGTGTGTGTGTGTGTGTGTGTGTGTGTGTGTGTGTGTGTGCGAGTGTGTTTCCCTTCCCGTGCGAATGTTGATAGTTGAGCTTGAATATTAAAATTAAATAAGTATTTTTATCTTTTATTTGAATAGTTTTGATATTGTATTGTTCAATACTATTAAATATTGGTAGCTATCTATAATAGTAATATTACTTCTCTGTATCATAGATAAGTTATCTGTGTAAATTAAATTTCAATATACGTATGCGAACTCTTACTCACGAACAGACCGACAGGTCCATGTGAGTACAGTTTCAATTATTTTGTGAAATAGTTTAAACATAGATATAATTTTCTTTAAATTAGTACATTTACTTATGTTTTATAATTTTTTTTATGAAACAATAAATCAATTCAATTCAATAATAATATAGAATGTGGCTATAATAACTATGGGTGAAGGCATGTAATAATGTAAGGTAACTATGGTGTATTGATAGCGTGAGTCCCCTCATTAAATAACAAACCATTAAATAACAAAATTTGGTTCAATTAGATATCTACCAAATATATGACGACAAGAATTCAAACAACCAGTCTATTTGGAATGTTAGTCCCAAAAAATCAAGCTGAATTCCCACGTATATCAGTAGCAGTGTTTGGGTGTATTATCAGTACAGTGAAAATATTATTCAGTGAGTTCTAATGATACATTTATACTCGCTCGGCCGGGCTCATTGGGAATTAGGACTCATGGGAAAAATATATTCACTATACTGGACACTTACACTGAAACTAATATGAAGGAAAATCAGCTCAAAGGCAAACGCACACAGCAACAGACGAACCCAGGTGTTCGAATGTTGCAACGTACACAGACACCGTCTGTCTTCATGCAGACGTTTGATTCTTCCCCGTTTGTATGTTACTGTGTAAGTATTTTTCCTAGTAGTAAGTACTAAGTAAGTATTTTTCCATACGTCTGTATGTTACTGTGTGCGATTGCCTTTCAAGTGCTAGTCAGTATTGGTTGAACGGGAAACAGTGATGTTATTTATAAGGAACGACGACAGATTTGAGTGAGCTCCAAAGTCGTAACATATCAGTAATATTTGTATTGGTAAATTCTTCATTCCTTATTCTTATATAAGCACATCATTAAAATTATATGAAGAGAAAAATGGGGTAAAACCTTGTGATATTCCTCTCCTGAATTTGCATAAGGTTACAAATAGTCTTGTAGATGTTCACTTTACTAAATTTTCAGTCTAAGAATACTATCACAAATCAGATTTTTAAATTTTGATGTTTCAAAACCAAATTTAGAATATTTAATTGCACATTGGCAATAAAAGAGGTGAAACTCTTCATTACTTGACTGTCTATACAAGTAACAAATTTAGTGTCTGTTTATTCCCCCTTCTTTCCTTATTGGATTGAAATATCTAATTTCATTCAATAAGGGAATTTAGATGATTTCCTTTCATCCAAAATATGAAGGGAAGTTCCTCCCTTCATATTCTAGAGATAATCATAATTATTATCACTAGAATAAGAAATATTCGCATTATTGAAGAAAATGTTGAATGACTGAAAAACAAACTTAAATAAATATCTCACCTGTGCCTGTTGTTTACTGCCATCCCTTAGCACAGACGCGCGTATGGCTGCCGAATCGGCGGCGGCCGCAGCCGCAGCCGGCGACGACCGCAGGTGGGCCCGCTTGCGCGGATGCGGCTCGTACCGATTTTCCGCCTGCGGCTGCTGACTGGCGGCTGCGGCGGACGCACTGCTCTCATACACGTACTGATGATGCTGCATATTGTGGTAGGGCGAGTAGGACGGAGGGTGTTCTCTCTCCCTCATTTCTCCCCCTCCACCCCCCTCTCCACCACCCCGATCGTCATCCTTCAGCGGTAGCATGGTGCACGTGGTCTTGAGCATTTTACTGCTGTTGCTCAGTGTGTTGTTGGCACGAGTGCTGTTGTTGTTGTTATTGTTGTTGTGGCTAGGTGAGTCCATCTGCTGTGATGTGGCTTGTGGACTTGGCTCCAACGGTGTCACGTGAGTGTGAGCCACCGCCAGTTTCTCGGGCTCTATCGATAGACCTTTCACCTGTTTTAACACAACATAAACATTTCAGTTTACCTACTTGCAGAACTTAAAAAAAATTCTTTTCTACACAACATTATTACGAATACATTTTTGTTGCAAGAAAATAACCATAAAAATACTGTAAAACACAGCAGTGAGGCTGAGCGCAGGGAAGCTAATAGACATATTATTAACATAATAGAGCAAATATCTATTAAAGATAGAAACATAATTAATCAACAGAGTATTAAAATATCAATAGTTTGTACAAGTTTATCTATTCCAATCATAAGGAGCCATTACATTCATTACAAGAATCATTAAAGTAGCTTTCTGGTAACAGAGTTTGATACAATCCGATCGAAGAGCTAGCACACTATAGTGAGATTCACGTTATAAAGTCAGTGAAAATGATAGGACGGACGGCTTAGTTGCCCAGTTTGCTTTTCCTCCGCCTTCTAAAGAGGGTATCTGTGATTCAAGATATCCCGGTGTATGTGATCTATCCCAGTAGTTGACTGACTGTTCTTGATAAGTTCTTATCAATTTTATCTTACAACACGACTTTGACATCAATTTATTGCTTTGTTTTTTCGAATTAGGCTCTGATAGCCAATCCAATTACCTAAAAATTCTATGGAATTTCATGGAAACACAGGACCACCATGTATGAGAAAGGAGTAAAGAGTGCTAGGATTCGACTATACAATAAATTACCATCTAACATAAGAGAAAATACAACACGTAAATTCAGAGTATTGATGAAGGAGCAGCTTTTGAGCATTTGTGCATAATCAATTGATGAATTTGAAGCACATTACGAGATGAGTTAGGTTGCTCAGTATTATATTATGTATATATTTTTATGTAATTTTGCTACCTAAAATAATTGAAATAGGACTTGATTTGAATACATATTATAGATATATCCAAATACCCCTTCCGTGGGTGGTAAATTGGACGAATAATAATAATATGGTTGACTGATGCTTTGTGTTATTCTATAGAAAGTGTATTCAATTATTTTTTTAAATAATGTAAATTATATGAGTGATTATTGTTATTACTCTGATGTTTCCAATTATCATTGACATGTTAATGTGGCTTAAAGACATAAACATAAACATTCGTATTCTCGAATCATTATATATTTTTCAACAAGAGAATATACTTTTGCATGGTTCAATAATACATTTCAAGATTGAGATTCAGTCAGGATTGAAGACTGTTAGTAAGTAAGACCTGGTTAGATGAGCACATTCTCACACTTAATTCGAATAAAAGCGTCTTCATGACCTTCTCTCCCAATATGGTTGGCCAACCACTTGATCTAGACCACATTCATATTCATGGTTTAAACTGTACTCTTTCAATCTCGAACGATAGCTGTGGCTGCTCAAAATTGAAAAGAGAAATTATTTTAAATATCTAGGCGTTATAGTTGAACAGCATTTGCGATGGGATATTCACATAGATGAGCTTTGTAAAAAATCAAGCACTGGATAAACAAATTTTATAATACCAGCAGGTTGGGTAACATAGCCGTTTCAAAATTGGTTTATTTTGCATACATTCAATCTCATCTCCAGTATGGTATAAAAATTTGGGGTGCATCTTATTCGAATCACTTCAATAAGATATTCACCATCCAAAAAGCATTATTAATTAAAGGCCATTTTGGGCAAACCTAAACGATTTCCAAGTGACAGTATTATTAATGAATTGAATGTATTGACGGTTGAGCAGCTGAATATAAAGAATTTAATTATATACATTAATAAGCATAGAGAACTTTTCAACCTCCGTATATCGCCTTACAATCTCCGTCCCTCAACCATTACCTTTGAACCACAAAATGCAGTTATATCCATCTATAGAAGACAGTTTGATTATATTGTCCATAAGCTTATAAATGTGATACCTGCTCTTTTTATAACATATAATTTGAATGGAAGACTTCTGAGAGAGATAGAATTATGGATTGCTTCTTCACATCCTAGGATCAGTGATTTCTAGTAATACTGTATTATAACTAGGATAAGTTAACAATCATTCAAGAATGTCTGCTTTTCTATTTTATTATCTCGTATTTTCTAATATTTTTTTACTTTCCTTCTTTGTAATTTTTTTCAAATTTAGATGTTAATAGGAATCCACCAATTTTATTTATTTTAGAAATAATTTTGTTTTTAGTAACACTCGGCCCCTGCACTCAGGTTTTTAACCTTTTCAGGGACTTTTCGTATTTAATAATAATACTATTTTACTTTTAACTTATTTTGTTATTGTCAATTGTATTTATGTAATTATAGACATTCATGTATGTATTGTATGAAGGAAAAATAAACTATTGATTGATTGAATCTTCTGATAGTTCATTAAAAGTCTACATAACAATAAGAAAACAAAGATATTGTAAAATTTCATGAAATTTGACAATATCTTTGTTTTTTTATTATGGAGAGATTTCACAACATCACCATCAATTCTACTAATTTTGTTCTACATAATCTTTAAAGTGGCAAAGTTGGAATAGGATGGAGCTATCGGTTTTGTCTAATGACAGAGAAAGATGTCAGCAAGGAGTGTGAAGGAGTCTGGAAAATAGCCAGGACCATCACTTCCTACAATTAGCTTGTAAGTTCAGACCAGAAGTAAATAAGCTCATTGACGAAACGAGTGATGTGATCATCACGTCTATAGTCCGTGCAAATTTACTTCCGACTTGGGATGGACATGCGCAGCAGAGAAAGCATACAGCGGGAGGGATACAGAGGCGCAATGTTGCCGTTTTGAAGCGGCCAGCGATCTCCAACTTCTAGTGACTGTTCATGTGCTCATGCTACACATTCGAAGTTTCCTGTCTGAAAGCGGTCAAACGACTGACAAATTGGCAACTGCGCTTACACCTATTACTCTATTAATCACTGTAATTAGCTTATCTCCCACCATTTCTCTGCGCTGCATATTCCTCCAAGTCGGAAGTAAATTTACACGGACTATAGCGTCAAAAATAAATCGGACAGCATAATTAAGTGTTGTTTGCAGTACAGTATTCTGCACAGCAGTAAGATCAATGTAAGCCAAGCAACAGTAATCCAGCAAAGTGCTGAGTGTGTTTAGTTACCTGCAAGCACTCGGCCGCCTTCAGGAAGGAGGATAGACTGTCGTGTGACACGTGCACCTCTCCCTTGTACATGAACTCGAGCAGCGCCGACATGTTGGTGGACGAGGTGCCGTCCAGAATAACCAGCACCCCGCCCCCGCCACCCGCCCCACCGTGCGGGGCCGCCGCCTCGAACAACTCCTGAAAGTGTTTGCTGCATGCCGCCAGTATCAGCTTGTGCGCCTTGAAAGTAACTCCTGCAAACAACACACACAAATTAGCAACTGTACTACTAGACTATTGCAAATAATGAGCTCATACTCCAATTGTATTTGAAAAAATATCAATTTAATTTGGGTATATATAAGTTGTATTTGAGAATAGTCATTTATAATTTATTGTTGTAAAAATTAGAACTGGAACCGTTTTGGGCGTAAGCCTGTGGTACTTTTCTGTAAGTTATGTAATTTTGAATGATTGAATAAATAAATAAATGAGAAAACTTCAGATGTAAATGAGAAAAGTCAATTTTATTTGAGAAGTATCACAATCATGTAATTGAGAATAGTTACACCTATTTGAAAAAATGTCAGATGTAAACGAGAGGTTAATCATCACCATCAGCACTACATAATTTTAGCGGAAAGTGACCCGACTATTTTTCAAGTTATAAACAAGATCTTCAATCTTCATTTGTAGGACCATTAACCAGCCTGATGAGCTGGGTTGGTCATCACGTCAAAAATACAATACCACACAGAAAGTTTTTGACAACACTGTCACGTCAAAAAATAAAACATAATGGCATAGATGGCTAAACACGGTGATGGCCACTAAATGTCAACTGTAGACTCCTGAAAAAATTCACTCAAGGAGTAGTATGGTCTGGCACGCAGCCAGGACTTGAGTCTCCTCTTAAACTCACTGTCACTCAAATGACGCACAGATGGAGGTAGCATATTAAACATTTTAATAGCGATATTGGGATAACAGTTCTGAGCCTTACTTAGTCTACATCGAGGAACATTGACTTCGAGAGCATTTCGAAGTGAGTAGGCACTCTGCAACCCCCTCAAATTCACTGTCAGATTGGTATTCCTAATACCAACCAGGGAAGCAAAGATGAACTGGCTAAAAGCTGTGAGAATCCCAAGTCTGGCGAAGAGTGGCCTACAGTGCTCCAGATGACCACTGGATGACAATATCCGAACTGCCTTCTTCTGCGGCATAAGAATACTCTCACAGTGTGAAGAGTGTCCCCACAGCAGTATTCCATAGATAATGTGACTATGGAACAGTGAATAATAGGCCATAATCAAATGTTCCTCAGTCAGCAAGCACCTCAGTCTTCTCAACAGGTGGATCACACGAGACAGTCTTCTGCATACAGCATCCACATGAGCACTCCATGTTAACTTTGGATCGATGTTAAATCCCAGAAGCTTCACCGGTTCATTCAATGAATGATTGAAGTGGTTTCTCAGAGTGCACATGATATTCTGTGTCTTGCCGACGTTGAGCAACAGCTTGTTCTCCTGAAACCAGCATTCTGCACCAGCAAAGGACTCCTCCAACTCAAGGGTGGCAGCTGCAGGCGAGGATCCTCTCCCAATAAGGGTTGTGTCATCCGCAAACAGCAGCTCACTTCCGCCGACTCTCAAATCGTTCATATGCAGGATGAACAGGACTGGCCCCAGGACAGAGCCCTGCGGTACCCCATGCCGTACATGCAGTTCGCCAGATGATGCACCCCGAACATTCACTATCTGCCTTCTGTCAGAAAGATAGGACTTGAAAGTGTCAGCAACAATGTCCGTTATACCATACTGACTCAACTTTCCAAGGAGAAGCTCATGAGACACACAGTCAAAAGCACGTGATAGGTCACACAGCCTCACTGCCACAGAATCTCCACTCTCGAATGCATCAATGACTTCGTTGATCAGCTAGTTGATTAATTGAATTTCTCAATAACAACCGACATCTTCTCAATTGCAAATGATACTTTCTCAAATACAATTAATTATTCTCAATAACAAGAGATAACTTCTTGAATACAATTGACTATTCTCATTTACATAATTGAATTTTTCAATAACAACTGACATCTTCTCAATTGCAAATGATACTATCTCGAATACAATTAATTATTCTCATTAACAAGAGATAACTTCTCAAATAAAATTGACTTTTCTCATTTATATTTTCTTGAATACAAATGACTTTTCCGAATTACAATTGATACTTTCTCAAATACAATTGGAAAAGGTGTGGTTTACTTGGATTTTTTCGAAACGATCAAGATATTTTCAATGATTTATCAGGCCTATACTGTCAGTGTTTGGTGGGATACAGTAATATTTATTAATCATCAGTGACAACATCTTCGTTTCAATTATGAATACATATAAATATCATTACACCTCAGTTTGACCGATACAATAATGAAAAAATAGTCTTCCTGCACTGCTGGAAGAAGAAAATCTGGTGTTTTGGCAGTGAGTGACAGAATGAAACGACAAACGCATACAAATGAATATGGTTCATGTATTTTCCATGAATGAAGCCTAATTTTTAAATGCTGAAAGAATTATTATTATACTGCATTGGCGTTATAGATTTATAAATAATTGTTTGAATAAATAAACATTCAGTTAATGAAATAACTCTTAACTCTAATTTTTAAATGCTGAAAGAATTATTATTATACTGCATTGGCGTTATAGATTTATAAATAATTGTTTGAATAAATAAACATTCAGTTAATGAAATAACTCTTTGCATATAAATCAACATACAGTATTCTATAATGATACCTTGAATATTCTTGATCCAGCATAATCAAATTATGAATATACTTTATAGAGAGTACTTAATGTAAACGATCCATTCAAGAAGTGAAAGGCCCGGTTGCACAAGAGCCTGTTAAATTGTTTCAAGTAATACTCACTTGAATTGATGCTACAAGAATTATTTTTGAAAATAAGGTTTTCCTGACTGGATCTGATTGTAACCACAGATAAAATTTTACAGGCTTTTGTGCAAGCGAGCCAATCCATTAAAAAAATGAATTTTTACAGAATACAAAATATGACCTACCTTCACAGAATAATGTGACATCTGTGAGACTTTCAGATTTGAACAAGTGATCAAAAGCTGTGACCAAGTTACTTCCAAAGCTATTCCATTTAAGACAGAACTGTTGCTGTGGATCCATTCCAGGTAGGGATGGAATGTAACACCCTAACTGAAAAACAAACACACAACAAATTATATACAAGAAATGGCGCTATAGGTAGTAATATTCTCTCAATAATTTCATACTTGCTTAAATTGGAAGCAATGAAGTGGAATAAGATATGCTGACAGATTGGAATAAATCTCACTTTAAATAATAAACTATCAGGAATAATGAGAAAGATTTTTAAAATGTTAATATCATTAAAGATAAATAAGCATAAGTAATTATGTGAGTGATCATTTGTTGAAAGAAATAGAACAGCCTACCTGATAAACTAGGTTATTATTATTAATATATATGGAAGTTTATGAGAAATTGCATTTATTCAAATGCTAATCAACAAATAATTATTATTAAACGAAAATCCAAGGTTAAATTATGTAAGCCACCCGAAGACTTCTGCTACTGCAGATATTGACAACAGGGTTTACAGCTAGCTGGAAATTCGATGAGAGCTACTATGCAAAAAATATTTGCCAGCCCGGGAGTCGAACCCGGTAACTTCTAATTCCCAGTCAGGTATGCTGAATCTACTAACACCTCATCGAATGTCCAGCTAGCTGTAGACCCTGCTGTCAATATTTGCAGTAGCAGAAGTCTTCGGAGTGGTTTACACCATCAAACTTAGGATTTTCATTCAACTAAGTTATAATTTTATAATATATTTATGATAACAATAACTTGAATCATTCTACTGATGAGTAGCTTATTAGAAATTAGCATCAATAAAAATTGGGGTTTTCCTACGCAGTAAACTATTTATTAGAAAACAAGAAGCGTGTGTTGGAATTGTCTTAAATAATTAAGCTCAACCTATTGTGTAGCATCAGAAAAATCAATAACGCTACAAAAGTCAACACGAATAACCTATCAGAGTAATTGAATGATGATGCTCCCAAAGAAATAAATTAGAACATTATTAAATGACTAGATTTTTATAGTTAGTTACCATTATTTGAAGTACTGCACATGTATATTAAATATCTAATTAACGCGTTGTCTACATTCATTGTGCAAACAGCATGAATAATGCACAACAAACCCAAAATAGAATTGTACACCAGAATCGTAACAGATCAACAAGAATATTATAATCATTTCAATATAGATAACAGAGCAGGAGTTGAAATAGATCAATGCAATCAGCTGAATTTTTAAACCAACAAGCTCGGACGCAGCTAAAATTAAAATAACTTTCTTATCGTTTCGTCCTTGCTATTTTTAAAACACATTTCCATCTATTTTTTTATCGAAAACGTTGAAATACACTGACAACATACGAAATAAGAGAGTGACACTCATAAACATTGATTGCAATGCATGAAAACGAAATCCAATTACACGTTGAGCGTTTTCCTTGAAAATAAACACTAATCACACTGCAGGCTGCTGCACACACACATTCCTGATTTGGAATTAAAATGATCACGCACTACTCACCTCAAGGCTAATCTACATTATCACAATTGATCAAGTGTAAAAATAACTTGTAGAAAAAATTAAAACATAATAATCGTCAAACATAAGCTGTTTTATTTATTATAGCAGAATGCGAATTCAGAAATGCAATTGCACAGGTGTGGGCAGATAATCGGTATTGAAAACAAACCTTTTTATCAATTGATTATCCTAATAACACTTTCACGTTAGTCCATAATGATATAAAATTCATCCTAGAAATCGATAAACGATTAAATAAGTTAAATTAATTAGAAATAAAGATGTTTTTGTTTCAAGGTTGACCTATACGCATACGCAAAAAATATTCGCGTGCAACCATCTTGACACGGTTCATGCAACATTGATGTAACACTCCATTCTGCATTGCCCGCAATTTCTTCTCACAACGAAACAACACTGAAAATCACTAATTAAAAATACTACAGAACACTTATTACTCTTCAAATAGTTGAAAATAAGTTATGTTTACCTCAGAGGGGCCCCCTGTTTATTTATAAATATATCTAAATTTCTGTAACCCGTGCATAAAATGAAATTTGTTGTACTACTGCAGGAAACGAACAAGCATTGACTAAATTAGTCAAAACATGGTGTTGCGAATTGTGACTTTTTAAAACTCGATTTCGCATGAATTAGGGTTTGATACATCAAATATGATATACATAGGTAGTTTTTATAAGTTTCTTATGAAGAATGACACAACTTTTACATTTTTAGAGATTAAATAATAAAATTAATGATTTAGGCATTCTTTTGGATTACTAACTAGCGGATAAAAAGTGAACTATGCGAAGGTCGCCCTCTAGCTCAAAGGGACGTCAGCTGAGTTCATTCGGTTCTGCAAGGTGCACTATAAATTTTTAGCAAACCGAAAATGATTATAGGTTCAAAATCGGGAAGTATTTCCCCTTTTATAAAAGCCACCAGTCAAACAGTTGCATCTTCAATTAAACCACTAATTCCTCCTTGTGTAGTGAAATCGGAGAATGTCACTGTTGTCCCCAAACCAACTAGTGTATTGAATTTCAATTTGAGCAAACTGCTCCCAAATAGGGATATAAAGTTAAAGCATGGTGTACCAGGTCAGTATTTTAAAATACTTTGTTCATTTTTAGAATTACTTATGCGTTTTATATTATAAATACTTGAATGTATAAAACTGAGCTAGTTGCATTTGATTTAGGTTAGGTGCTTACCAATCTGGGTTTGACATTAACTTTTTAACCTTGTCTTTGAAACTTGAAGCATTTTTCATTGTCCCTTTTTTATGTTAATAAATCATGTTTTATTTAGTGTATACATAAAAAACAAAATTTTTAATGAATAATACCTGTCCATAACTTAACTTCCTAGGTTAACTAGCATTATTGATAAACATAATTCAACCAACAAATTTTTATAAATTTGCAACTAAAATCTAATAAACCGTAATCTTTTGTTCTTACTCTTTATTATTAACGTTTTATTCAACTTATTTTTACTTTTTAAATGTTTACTCATTTTTCTCTCCACTTACAAGTTTACAGGGGTTTGTCATTGTGTCAAAAGAGATTTAATAAAGATTTCTGCTGAAACATGAGACTAAATTTTCCAAACGTTTTCCTTCTATCAACGTCTGTGTACAGATTCCTAAAAATCCATGATAACGTATAGGTTAGTATCTGGTAGAGTTAGATTATACAGAAAAGATTCATTTGTATGCTATGTTCTTTCCACAGATATAACTTATCCATTACCAGATATAATCATTTGTTAGATAAAAATATTTAATTTTAAATATGTCAATATCATGATATTGAGTTGACTAAGGCGTTGCAGTCTTTAGTCTGCTACTTGTTTGCGGGTTCGAATCCCATCGAATATGCATGGACGTTTGATCATCTCATTATTCAACCTTGCACTTCCCATTACTCACACTCAAGCAAGAAGCTTAAGTGGGCATCATTCGCAATAAAAAAATATTTTGTTTAATATCACCAAGTTTTATAATAAGCCTACCGGAATCTTGTTGCCACCAAAAAATACTGTTCAATCAGTAAATTTACAATGAATATTGTTTATTATTTCATCAACTTGAATTTCATTCAATTCAAAGTTCTTCTTATTCCTGATTAATATTATTTACCTTATTTCTTCTTGCAGTCACCACTCAAGTACGTTGGGCTCACACCGACATGAAAGTGCCCAGCTTTGACGACTACAGAAAGAAATCAACTCTGGATCCGACTTCGAAAAATGCGAATACAGCTGACGAGAGGAGGAACTTCACATACTTCCTTATTGGAGGTAAGTCGGTTTTAATCTTTAGGCGTTCCTTGTATGTAGAGCTGAACTGAATTGATGTAAATAAAGTGAATTGCTTTACCATGAATTCAAGGTATTATGCCTTCCAATGACCGATTTCCGGCCGACACTCAGAATTTTCCTCCGATGTTGATTCACTGTATGCATGTTGATTGGGATTCAATTCTTAGTGTTGGCCGACAATCCGTAAGTGTGTAAACGATTATACACGGAAAAGACAGCTAGCAACGTGTATGTAGGCTACCATATCTCATAACAGTAGAAACATTTCAAATCCTACCTATTAAGTTGTACCTATTAAGTTTGTACCAATAAATATTAAAAACTGGATACTTCACAACTATTATTTCCATCTTAATATTTTATGAGTTCAAAAATTTTTTCAGCTTTTAAAACTATTCATTATTGTCTGGATTAATTCACAATTAATAGCATTTATTTGAAATATACTTACCATTGTTTGAATAAAAATATTCCATTTTAAATTATTAGCTTAAGAATTAGAAACAGTTATGGTAAGTCTCCACTCCTACTGGCGAACAAGTGTTTCACTTATGCCAGTAGTTCTTCACCTCCAGCCGTATTTTACAGATAGATGATATAGATATTTAGAATAATAATTATTGTTTTTTTTCTGATTGTCACATCTTTGTAAAGTTTTTGTGTTTTGGTGAAATAAATTGAATTGAAATTGAAATACGATCAACCCACAGTAGTGCCTTAGAGAAAATATGGCAAAATTATGCTATCCTTTGTCTATGGTAGTGCGAAATGCATCACAAACAAAAATGTATCAATCTCTACTCCTATAAGCTATGTGACTCTTTACTTACTTTTTTTACTTCTTCGGTCCTCCCAACGGTCCTATGTCCGAGGAGTCGTCATGAATTGTATATTGTATTCTGGATTAGTCCAGGTGTCCTGTTGTATGTTCTTCAACATACTCCGCTAATTGTGTAGTAGGGTCTTGCCATTCTGAATCCTATGGTCGTTTTCACACTCCGAAGCAAGTCAATGTGTGTGAAAACGGCCGTTAGTGTTTGCAGGTAGCTTTAAATTCCAGAATTTCCAATTTCTAGATCAATGACCAGGCATTCCTGATTTTTTCGCTGAGGGTGATGCCCACATGAGCCTAAGCTTGTGCGTGAGTAATGAGGCGGATGATAATGGAAAATGAATGGATCACGAGTTACATGATTGGCAAGAGTCTAATAATTAGTTCTTAGTGAACATAAGCTTGGTGAACATTGTGGTAAGAGTCGGATTAGTTTAGAGTAAGATTAGGTCAGTCGGGTATCCTCTAAGCACTCGTTCAGATTATAATTCCAAATATCCAAAGTCTTGATCGTTAGCCAGGTGTTCCCGGATAGATCGCCTCAAAAATAAAAAAAACTTTAAACTTGAGAATCAAGATGGCGTGGCATCACACTCTCTCAAAGCTATCCCCAAAGCAATTGCTCCGGTTAGTTATTACAAAAGTTATTACATTTTGAAAATACTGAACGGAGCCGACTGAAGCGAAGGAGACAAACTATTTAACAGCTTCATTAACAATTTCACAGTGGAGCAGGCTTATGTCTTATGTTTAATATCAATTATTCAATATACCAAAATATGCGAAAGACGTAATTGGAATAACTAGATTTTCTATGTATGCGGATGATATTGATATTGATGTTGATGATATTGACTTTGATATTATCGAAGAAAAATGTAATGACACAATTGTGCTTTTAAAAAACGTTACAAGTAAAATGAACCTTTTGCTAAATAATGATAAAACGAAATTTGTACATTTCACCCGTAGAAATCCCAATAGAAAAAGTACAGTCAACCTAAATAACCTAGAGAACATAACATTTTTAGGTCTAGATGTAGATAACAATCTCAATTGGGAAAAGCATGTATCAAGAATATGTAAAAAATTGAGTACAGGAATATTTGCACTTAGAAGGCTGGCACCCATTTGTAATTTATTAACTTAAAGATCCGTGTATTATGCCACTGTCCACTCTCATATTTCATATTGCATTGAGATTTATGGTGGGACTAGTGCATTTAACTTGAACATGATATTAAAACTCCAAAAAGAAGCAGTAAGAAAAATATTTAATTTAAATAGACAAGAGCCGTGCAGGACATTTTTTTAAAAGTTAGAATCAGTGACGGTGTATGGACTTTATATTTACAAAACAATATTACACGTAAAAAATAATGAAGACAAATTTCCCAGGCAATTCAGTGTGCATGTCATGACTATAATACAAGAAATAGGAACAACTTTATTCAAAGAACATAGTAAAGAGAAGTACAAACAAAGCCCAACCTATATGGGCATCAAATTCATTACTTACCTTCCTACTAGTATTAATCATGAAAAAGATATTACAAGGTTTAAAAACAAAGTGAAAAAGTATATTGTGGAATTGAAATTGTACAGTGATGAAGAATATTATAGTGCCAACTCATTATGTATTTAGACTATCTATTGTTGATGTATTTTGGTTTTTTCACTTGTATTGATTTTATTATTTTGTTGAAAATAATAAATAAAAAGAGACGCATTCATGTACATTTTGATGTATGTTTTGAATAAAGAGATTGATTGTTTCAAATGAAAGCCAGGAGCCATCTTGTTATGCTTTACCTATATTTTTGTGTAGTTTTATGTATGAATTGATTTTTGTTGTTTAGGTGGCTCAGTGCTGGGCGTGTACAGCGCGAAGACAGTGGTGACCGAACTGGTCAGCTACCTGAGCGCCTCTGCCGATGTCTTGGCCATGGCCAAGATCGAAGTCAAGCTCAGCGAGATCCCCGAGGGCCGAAATATGACCTTCAAGTGGAGGGGCAAGCCTCTCTTCATCAGGCACAGGTAATAATTCACATAAATCACAATTATTGAAAGAAAATTCAAATTAAATGCTTTTAAACACCTCAAAGACGTCTGCTACTGCAAATATTGACAACAGGATAACCAGTGTTGGACTATTGATTATTATGTGAGATTGAATATATTTGTTTTGACGTTTCCTTATGTAGTGTACCTTTTGGCTAAATAAAATCGATTGATTAAACAGCTAGAAAGTTAATTAGTATTTGAACAAAAGGAAAGCTCATTAGTATTTAAACAAACGCAATCTCTGAATTACATCTGAATTCAAATAGTGTTTGGTTTACTTCTTCACTATTGTGATAATAATGTGAAATATCTGTTCTATTTTTTGTTTTGAAGCATCTAAATTTGAAAATTTACTTTGTGAACATATTAGTGGTCTGAAAATTTTGCGAAGTGAAGAGCTACAATACTTAACCTATTTCGGACTATGTGTAACCATATCTAAATTGGGGAGAGGAATAGCACAAGGTTACCTTATTTTTCCTCTCCCTATCATTTATATGATGTATACTTATTATATCAATCAATAGAGAATTTCAATTTCAATATAAAGAACTGTTAGCATTTGTGTGCTATTAAAGGAATGCTGACAGTGTAAAGTGAATCTCACTAAAGAGGCGTTTCAAAATAGTGTTATATCTCAATTATTCACAGTTAATTAATATGACGGTACACACACAGTGCTAAATAACTAATACTGATTAAGGGGAGCAGCGTTTATCATTTCAGTACTGTTTGCAAATGAATTCATAAAATTTTGAGTATTAACTGTTCAAGGTAATGATTATCGAATTACATACTTTATTTTTCAGACTATCAATTTCAGAGAAATTATTGCAGTTAATGAAAAGTAATAAATTCAATAAAAAATTAAACAAAAATTCCATAATACCTACCCTTTGTTTTTAAAATTAAAAGCTTTTTTATATAAAACACAATCACAACTAGTTTCGACATTTTCAATCCATTTTCAAGTTTTTCTCAGAATGAATTCATCATAACTCAAATTCGGTTATTCTTTTAAAACGGAATAAATGTCCCTGGAGTTGAATAGAATATTTTATTTGCATTTGTTCCTTTCACATAATACAAAGAGGTTGGTTTAATAATTTCAATATATTTACAGTATCAATCAATAAAGAATTTCAATTTCAATATAAAGAACTGTTAGCATTTGTGTGCTATTAAAGGAATGCTGACAGTGTAAAGTGAATCTCACTAAAGAGGCGTTTCAAAATAGTGTTATATCTCAATTATTCACAGTTAATTAATATGACGGTACACACACAGTGCTAAATAACTAATACTGATTAAGGGAGCAGCGTTTATCATTTCAGTACTGTTTGCAAATGAATTCATAAAATTTTGAGTATTAACTGTTCAAGGTAATGATTATCGAATTACATACTTTATTTTTCAGACTATCAATTTCAGAGAAATTATTGCAGTTAATGAAAAGTAATAAATTCATAGTACCTACCCTTTGTTTTTAAAATTAAAAGCTTTTTTACATAAAACACAATCATAACTAGTTTCGGCATTTCCAATCCATTTTCAAGTTTTCCTCAGAATGAATTCATCATAACTCAAATTCGGTTATTCTTTTAAAACGGAATAAATGTCCCTGGAGTTGAATAGAATATTTTATTTGCATTTGTTCCTTTCACATAATACAAAGAGGTTGGTTTAATAATTTCAATATATTTTGTAACATATTAAATCTGGGTAGATAAAAAGCCCTAACAGAAATAGTAATAGGTCTAAAAATAAAGTAATTGGCTAATATCGCCAAGCAGATAATAACCAAGATTAGATAGCATCAGCTTGTTCTGGCTAAATGGTACAAGAACCTAAAAAGGATTTGAAGGAAGTTTATTGCTCATAAATAGATTATTATATAAAATATTTGAAGATTGAGGTTATGTAGATGTATTCACGGATCGGTGACCTAGAGATCGATCAAACCGAAGAACGTAGAATCTGACCAAAACCCCTTGGCAGAGCTTTATTGCAATCGGATGGTGTGCAATGTGAAAAAACACCTGTCCACGTGGCTAATTATTAGGTAGCATGGAATTAATATTAATGTATAGAATATTAACTAGCATGCAAAGAGCATAAATAAAAAACCAAATAAAAATATTTTAATGTATTCAGGAAATAAGAGTTACCAGGCGCATGAATACCGAATAAAATTTGCATGCACCAATAGTAAAACGGCAGTTAATAGGCGGCAACTGTAGGCCAATTCAAAAATATTTATATATATTTATATAAATGTACTAGATTTGTGTTAAAATTTGTGTAATCTATGTTATCGATATGGCTCGAATGCAAAGAAATTATTAATCATATAATCTAAGCAATATTTTGGCATTTTTTGTAAGATCTATTTGAACTTAATGGCGGAGGATTAAGATATTTAAATTTTATGCTAATTTGAAAGTCGGAAAGAGGATCTGTAAAACTTGAGAAGGAAGAACCAGCACTCGCCAGCCAGATGCCACCATAAGAGGACCCCAAATATTTTAGAGCGAAGTACCTTATTAATAATTTTGTAAAAATTAAAGTTAAAGTAAATTATTAAATTTCTTAAAAGACTTCGTGATGCTATTGTGAAGCAGAAGTCATTTTTCATTTTAATTAAATTTATAACCCCTTGGAGGAGACGATTCCGGCTACCATATTCCCGGACCACATGGAGTTGGATCGACATCGGCGGCTTACAAGAAGATTTTCGACACGTGAGTGATTAAATTTGAATTTAGTGATGGGCGCCCTAGTGCTTCGAATTAATCTGATGATCAAAGCTAGCTCGCCGAAAGGGTTATTATAAATTGAGAAATTAATAAGAGTAATACTTGCGCAAGTAAAAATTAGTATTAAAGGTATTTAATTGAAAGAAAAATATATAGATCAATATTTTAGAAATTTCTATTTAATCAAAGAAGTACGAAATCTAGGCTATTAAAACATATGCATATAATATTTAATTTTTTGCAATACAATTTGCGATAATTTATCATAGTTCTAATTCACTAGATGAATGGCTCTACCTATTCCGTCAGGTGCCGAATCTTGCACCCTGAGATAAAAATATATATTCGATACAAATAAATCTACTAAATACTAGAGATTTTAATATATATATATTTGGATTATTAGTGGCTAATTTATCAAGCTGATCTTAGAGCACATATTTTTGATTGAATTATCCAAGTCGACAAGTATTAGCAAGTGCATGTCGCAGCTACATGCAAAAGAATGCATATGATTTTAAGATAAAGGCACATGGTAATGATTCGTGCCATAAATCTAGAATATAAAGTTTAGCCTGTGATATTTTTATTGATTTCAATTATTGTTCTATTTTTATATTATATTTTTTATCGCTCTATATATATTTTTTGCCTCGATTGATCTTTGCATTATTTATGTAATATATGTATGAAACTTTCATGGTGTGCAATTTATTTTTTATTCCTCAACTCTATAGTATAAGTATCATTTATATATATATTTATTATTTATTGAATTACAAGAGTTATTGGAGAAGCCCATATCTAGGCCTATCAAGATTTTTTAAGACTGAATACTATTAGAAAACCACGACCTAATTATATTAAATCTCATGCTTTACCGACTGATGCCAAGCAGGAGGCTAATCGTTATTTTAATATAAAGAATAACGTGACACAAAGACATGTCGTACCAACGTGGGACTGATGATGAGAGCCAAGCTCATTGAATAATTATTTGAAATTAGGTCAATAACCATATTGAAAATTATAGATAACTTATACGAGTTGTGAGGAAAACTGGCGAAGGAAATTTGTATTACTTTTTGGGGAAACAAGAGCTTTAAATAGAGAGAAATTATATGTTTTAAAGAAAATTTTATATTATTAGTACTGTGAAAAATTACATGTTTATAGAGAGAGATTATATTTTATAAGCCTAAACTGCTATTACTTTCTAGTCAAAAATATATTAGGTGTTTAAGCCGGTTGGAAAATAAGTCGCAGCCTGTAAACTAGCCAAGAATAAATCAACAAAACATTGGGGGCGCTAGAGCATTGTAAAAAACTTAAGTATAAATACCTTGTTGTAAGAGTATCCAAACACTTTACACATCACTGTTCACTGTAAGTCCCGGTTTGTGTCTCTTTTTTAAGCATTTTCGCTTATCATTCTTATCACTGTTTAATTAGCATTTATCATATTTGACATAATGAATCACACTCCCGCAAACTCTGAAGTTTCATATATGTACGGCGGTTGCACAGATCCCACTTTGTCGACTCCGAGCACATCAAACCCCACCACGGTAGATGCCAATACGCCACGAGAAAGGGAACCAGGAAGCGTCGGGTCGATAGTCTTCGATCCACCAGGTCTGCAACCTCTATCCTCCACTCGAATCGACGCCGCTGACACACCATTGAATCAACGGATAGTAGAGATCAACTTTGAAGGGGGCGAGGAGCAGCCTGCAGAACCCGCATCGCCGGAGGCCGAGTCACACCTGGGCAAACAAAGTATATTTTCAATCACAGAATTAGATCCGCTTCAAAAGGTAATAATGGAACAAACTAGTAGCACTTTCAACATTATGTTACAAAAAACAATGGATAGTATGATGCAGGAGATTAAAAAAGAGATTGCTACAGTAAAAGAGGAAAATAAACAAACAGTGGAACAGGGTATGAAAGAGACCACAGGCGCTATAAAATCAGTAGAACAACGGTTGGATAATATTGAAACTAAAGTAGAGAGTCATAGGGAAGAGTTAAAAGCAATGATAACCCTACAAAAAGAAAGTCAGGATAAAGTTACGGCAGGATTATCGGAAAGGTTGGATACGGTTACATGTGAACTCAATGAAAGGATAGATAACCTAAATACACAAATCACTACACCTATTCAGGATATAACAAATAACATTAAGGCCGATTGCCACCAAGAAATCCACAAACAAATTACCGTTGCCAATCAAAACTTAACAACTACAGTTGACAAAAATATTAACAATATTAAAGAAATACAAAACAAACAGATTAATATGTCCACAAAAATGAACCAACTGCAAGGTAGCATCAATCAAAACACTGAAACCTGTAAAGCTTTAAATGGAACTCTACTAATTCAAAAATCCACTCTGACTCAATTAAATCAAGAAATAAACGCAAATAAAATTACACATAATAGTCAATGGCAGATAACACAGGAAAAAATAATAGCATTGGAAAATCATATTCAACAACAACCTCAAGGAATTCAAACAGACAACCTCAACGTACATAGTATATTACAAGGACTAGGAAAATTTGATAACACTGATCGCCATTTGCAACCTCAACCATTCATTGATCAGATAAAATTAGTACAAACTCTTGCACCTACCTCTTGGAATTTTTGGCGTCTCCGTTTGACTAATTTATTGATTGGCGAACCCCTGATGTTTTTTCGGAGTAGAGCCCATGAATTTACATCATTGGATGAGTTTGTCGCTGTCTTCCTGGAACAGTATTGGAGCAGAAGTAAACAGTTGGACGTGCTAGCGGACATCATATCATGCGATTTCAACCCTAACTTAGACGGTGCATGTACCACTTTCGTCACTGCCATACAGTTTAAAAATTCTCAATTGAGCGAGCCCATTAACGAATCGGCATTAGCAATATTATTTTAAAGAAGCTACCGTATCAAGTTAGAATGGCACTCGCCACACAACCCATTACTGATTGTAAGCAGCTGATTAATCATTTATATGGCATACAGTCTGCAATGGCAATATCAAACCACCGCTCAGACCAGAGATACGCATCAAATCAGCATAATTCAAAATTTAATCCGCATAACAGCCAAAATTATGAACCGGTATCATATGATCGCTACCGATCTGCTCCTCAATTTGAACGCCGCTATGAGCACAGGCAAAATGGTAATTGGAATAATGAAAAATTTCAAAATCGTACAACCAACCACTATGCCCAGCAGAGCAATCGTAGGAATCACTATGATGGCCGTGATCGATTAAACTCACATAATAATCACACACAAAACAGTTACAACAGAAATTATAAACCACCACCTCAACAAGTAAGTACAAATTATACACTAGCACATGCAATAGGTTTGAATCAACAAAAAACCCGGAACCCAACACCCAACGACCCGCCACCAGACATACAGAAAACTACAGCTAATAAACCATGACTATATGATACCCCCGATACAGCAAGCACAAACTCAAGTGAAACAAACCAAGAAAAACAAGACATTTCAACATCATACACCACATTCAGAAATGATTTACCGGAGACTTTGTTAGAAGAAACGGAAAAAGAAAGCAGGCTACCGGATATACAAATGCAAGCGTATATCGATATAGAAATATATGGAATGAAGGTTCAAGCATTAGTAGATAGTGGTTCACAATGTAGCCTCATACAAACAGACTTATTCCAACGTCTGAAAGAAAAAACAAAATTAGCTACTCTACCGTTAACCAACGTATATGTATCAGGTATCAGTCCAGGACGGCGAATACATATAACTACTCAATGTTTACTGGAAATAAATCTTCAACAACAACGATTCGCATATACATTTCTTGTATTACCTGTTTCCGGTCCGCACATAATAATAGGTACAGATTTTCTACAACACTTCCAGGCCTGTTTAAATTTCCAAACCTCGAAATTTCATGCATTTACCGAAACCGAAGCATACGAAGTCATAGTACCCCTTGATCTGAAGAAACGCACTGAAGGAATCGCTGAGGTACATTTCGCTCACTACATGGAAGGCGTGCCGAGGGAGTGGGGTATCCACGGAATGGAAAATGCTATGGAGTGTATGGAGGTATTAAGCCTAACAACGAAGGACCGAGCACCGTCAAGAGCCGACTCTAGTACCGAAGAATTGTTAGAGATACTGATAAACAGAATTCATCAACGTACCGATTGGCACCCTGACACTAGACAGGAAATAATTCAAGTATTCCGCAAAAATGCAGACGTTTTTTCCGAACAACCTGGCCTAGCTACTCACTTCAAATGTTCACTCAACGTTAAACCACACGACACGTATTACCGCAAATCATACCCCATACCCTTCACCTATCGATCCGCCGCCATAGCAGAAATATCTCGCATGGAACAACTAGGAATTATAGAAGAATCCACAGCACCCTATAGTTTGCCGATTGTGTGTGTAGCCAAAAAGGATGGAACAGTGAGACTCTGTCTGGACGCTCGCGCCTTGAACCGCATATTGGATGATGACCGAGAAGGACCAGACCAAATTGAACAAGTTATGCAAACCTTCCATGGCAAGACCATATATTCAACGGTAGATCTGAGCGCAGGATATTGGCAAGTCCAAGTAGCACCGGAATCGCGCGATTATTTATCTTTCCTGTTTAATGGACGCAATTATAGGTTCACTCGTTTAGCGTTTGGATTAAGAAATGCTATGGCTATATTCATACGATGTTTGAGACAGGCGCTAGGAGACGATATCAGTGACTACTGTACATTATACGTGGACGATGGGTTAATAGCCTCACAGAATATACGTGAACATTGCCAGCATTTAGATATAGTATTTGATAGATTGATAAATTGCGGATTGAAACTCAAATTATCTAAGTGTGAATTTTTTGCGAGAGAGGTGAAATATCTAGGACACATAATTACACCCACTGGCATATCACAGGACCCGGACAAATTATTAGCCATCAGACAATTTCCATCACCAACCAACCGTAAACAATTGCAAAAGTTTATTGGATTTTTACAATTCTACCGCCGTTTTAATAAACAAATGTCACACTACACTGCTCAACTCAGTCATATACTGTCTAGTACCAAGCCTTGGATTTGGACTAACAAAGAAGAGATTATATTCCAACAACTAAAAGAAGCCTTCCTAAATTCCGTCGTGTTGAAACACCCTAACCTAAAGAAACCTTTTTTCTTGAATGTCGATGCATCAGATTACGCGATAGGCGCAGAGATTTTCCAAGAAGATGAGCAAGGAGAGAAAGGAGTGTTAGCATTTTTTAGTAAGACACTTAATCCAGCCCAGCGTCGTTATTCTGTGACCGAAAAAGAGTTGTTGAGTATTGTGGAAGTATGTATTAAGTACCGGACATTGTTACTCGGCAATAAGATATTTATCAATACCGACCACAAAGCCTTAACATTTTTCAAAACAGCCAAATTGAATCACAACCGCTTATCTAGATGGTTTCTTGCGCTTCAAGAATACGACATCGAATTGACCCATCTGCCAGGAAAGAAAAATCAGACCGCCGACTTTCTATCCAGAGAAATAGACGCTACATATTGTCAAGATACCAACCTAAGATGTTTCGCCGTAAAAAGTGGAGAAAGCATACCGTATCCTCCCAATATCCAACCACGAATTCATACCGCCATGTTAACACCTGAAAGAATCCGTATCGCCCAATATGAAGACCCAAGACTGTCCCGGATCCGTGAACTGATGGAAGAAGGAGCTGCCGAACCGCCCGACTACCTGCGACAGTATACCCGCTACAAAGGATTTATGTTCCACCGACCGGCTAAAAATACTTACGACTGGCGCCTAATCATCCCCGCTAATATGGAAACAGATTTGATAAAAGAAGCTCACGAACGCATTGGACATTTTGGAACTACGAAGACCCTCCACCTACTAAAAGAAAGCTGTTATTTTAAAAGCATGCATAAAAAAGTGGCCAAAATAGTGAAAGCTTGCGATATATGCCAGAAAGCCAAATACCCGCGATACCATATCAGAGGTGAAATGAATCCCATTCTCCCCAGCGCACCATTGGAATTGATATCAGCGGATATATATGGTCCATTGCCCATGGCGCAATACGGAAAAAAATACATATTCGTTCTTACATGTGTTTTTTCAAAATATACCATGCTATTTCCCATAGGCAAATTGACCGGAGAAGTTTTGGCCCGATGCATAACGGAAAGATGGACAAGTGAAGTAGGAAAGCCCAAACGAGTACTATCAGACAACGCAACCTATTTTTGTAGCAAGCAGTGGAAAGAAATACTTCACCTGGCTAATATTAAATGGTCGAGGACATCTCTTTACAGCCCCAGCGCTAATCCGGTAGAGCGACGTATGGCAGAGATCTCTCGTTTTATGCGGACGTACTGTAATGAAAAACACCAACAATGGGTTAGGTATATACCATTTTTAGAAGAATGCTATAATAATAGCCTAAATGAAAGCACCGGTCGTACGCCTTACGAAATCATATTCGGTAAAAGGAATAATACATTTATCGAAAAATTAATTGATTTTCCAAGCTCAGAAGTGAATAAGTTAACAAACCCCAATATCCATCATCTGGTAAGGTTAAAGCTAGAGCAGAAGGCAGATAGCAGAAAGAGATTCCACGACCGAGCATATAAAATATTTTCATATAACATTGGAGATGAAGTTTTAGTAAAGAGCCACAGGTTATCAAATGCTTTGGAGAAAGTAACTCGCAAATTCTTTTTAATTTATTCAGGGCCATTCACTATAGTAGCCATATCGCAGCATAACACAGTTCAGTTACAAGAGAGTGAGAACACGCACATTGTTTGGTGGGAAAATGTAGCCAATATTAAGCCATATCACAGAATTTGAAATAAATATGATAAGAAATCAAGGAAAACATTATTATCAAACCGATTACTAACCTTCCTTAATAAATTTAATATTGGTATAGGACCTCGTGGCAACAATCCAATGTTTTAATTCCTTCCAGCCGTTAGAAGCCTGCAATAAGGAAAAGAACAATTTTTAAATATGTAATTAAATTATATACATCAGATAAAAAAGGACACAAGCGGGGATAATAAAATTAAAATTTGTTAATTACCTTTTTAAGAGAAAAAATTGAGCAGTTAGGTTAGTTATGAAAGTCGATAGCAAATTCTGATGTAACATGTAGCACTATGAATGTAGAACAGCGACCAGCTGACCAAAGCCACCCAAATCAAATGAATGTAATGTCTGTTGAACATATGTTTATAAAAAGAAGTACTGTACCCAAAGAGTTATTTATTATTGTTATTTATTATATTTATTAATGTCGATATATTTATTTATATGTTTTTATATTTATTACTTTTAATTATGCCACGTTTGTTACCTGAAAAGACTTAAAGTGAATACCAGCTACCAAAACCAAAGAGCCATTAGCAAAAGAAAGTATTGTACCTGATGTATAGAAAATTATTTATATTAAGACCTAAGAAATACTATAAGATATAAGCCCAGAAGTTTATGAATCGAAATTATTGTCTAAAAGGAATCATTTATGAGAATTATGAAATGTGTGTAGTTAAGTTGGCGGCCCTGCAAGCGGCGAATTTAAAAATTACTATGTTTTAAGTGTTGTCAGGAGGAATACGTTTAGAAGTTTATATTTATGATATTTTATGTGTGTTGAGGAGGAGAATTTGTTATTGTATTTGATAAAGGTATAAAGGAGATGCAGCAAATATGTCTGCGAACTGTGATAGAAGTATGAGAGTATAATTTATAAATAAAGTATAGTGTATATCGATGTATTGAAGGGTGGGTTTTCATTAAAAACATTGTGATTCTCAAATATTTTGAATTCAAACCCAGGGGCGCGTGTAACATATTAAATCTGGGTAGATAAAAAGCCCTAACAGAAATAGTAATAGGTCTAAAAATAAAGTAATTGGCTAATATCGCCAAGCAGATAATAACCAAGATTAGATAGCATCAGCTTGTTCTGGCTAAATGGTACAAGAACCTAAAAAGGATTTGAAGGAAGTTTATTGCTCATAAATAGATTATTATATAAAATATTTGAAGATTGAGGTTATGTAGATGTATTCACGGATCGGTGACCTAGAGATCGATCAAACCGAAGAACGTAGAATCTGACCAAAACCCCTTGGCAGAGCTTTATTGCAATCGGATGGTGTGCAATGTGAAAAAACACCTGTCCACGTGGCTAATTATTAGGTAGCATGGAATTAATATTAATGTATAGAATATTAACTAGCATGCAAAGAGCATAAATAAAAAACCAAATAAAAATAATTTAATGTATTCAGGAAATAAGAGTTACCAGGCGCATGAATACCGAATAAAATTTGCATGCACCAATAGTAAAACGGCAGTTAATAGGCGGCAACTGTAGGCCAATTCAAAAATATTTATATATATTTATATAAATGTACTAGATTTGTGTTAAAAATTTGTGTAATCTATGTTATCGATATGGCTCGAATGCAAAGAAATTATTAATCATATAATCTAAGCAATATTTTGGCATTTTTTGTAAGATCTATTTGAACTTAATGGCGGAGGATTAAGATATTTAAATTTTATGCTAATTTGAAAGTCGGAAAGAGGATCTGTAAAACTTGAAAAGGAAGAACCAGCACTCGCCAGCCAGATGCCACCATAAGAGGACCCCAAATATTTTAGAGCGAAGTACCTTATTAATAATTTTGTAAAAATTAAAGTTAAAGTAAATTATTAAATTTCTTAAAAGACTTCGTGATGCTATTGTGAAGCAGAAGTCATTTTTCATTTTAATTAAATTTATAACCCCTTGGAGGAGACGATTCCGGCTACCATATTCCCGGACCACATGGAGTTGGATCGACATCGGCGGCTTACAAGAAGATTTTCGACACGTGAGTGATTAAATTTGAATTTAGTGATGGGCGCCCTAGTGCTTCGAATTAATCTGATGATCAAAGCTAGCTCGCCGAAAGGGTTATTATAAATTGAGAAATTAATAAGAGTAATACTTGCGCAAGTAAAAATTAGTATTAAAGGTATTTAATTGAAAGAAAAATATAGATCAATATTTTAGAAATTTCTATTTAATCAAAGAAGTACGAAATCTAGGCTATTAAAACATATGCATATAATATTTAATTTTTTGCAATACAATTTGCGATAATTTATCATAGTTCTAATTCACTAGATGAATGGCTCTACCTATTCCGTCAGGTGCCGAATCTTGCACCCTGAGATAAAATATATATTCGATACAAATAAATCTACTAAATACTAGAGATTTTAATATATATATATATTTGGATTATTAGTGGCTAATTTATCAAGCTGATCTTAGAGCACATATTTTTGATTGAATTATCCAAGTCGACAAGTATTAGCAAGTGCATGTCGCAGCTACATGCAAAGAATGCATATGATTTTAAGATAAAGGCACATGGTAATGATTCGTGCCATAAATCTAGAATATAAAGTTTAGCCTGTGATATTTTGCTGATATAAAATTATTGTTCTATTTTTTATATTATATTTTTTATCGCTCTATATATATATTTTTTGCCTCGATTGATCTTTGCATTATTTGTGTAATATATGTATGAAACTTTCATGGTGTGCAATTTATTTTTTATTCCTCAACACTATAGTATAAGTATCATTTTTATATATATTTATTATTTATTGAATTACAAGAGTTATTGGAGAAGCCCATATCTAGGCCTATCAAGATTTTTTAAGACTGAATACTATTAGAAAAAACCACGACCTAATTATATTAAATCTCATGCTTTACCGACTGATGCCAAGCAGGAGGCTAATCGTTATTTAAATATAAAGAATAACGTGACAATTTACAGTATCAATCAAAACTCAAAGTTATATCACTATGAACTACAATTGGAAAAAATTTACACATCAAACTTGAAAGTCCATTTAATTGAATTATTTTGAACATTCTTGAATTGTTAGTATGAAAAATCAAATAATGTGTCATTCCATAAACAATATCTTTGAGAATGTATCCTTGAATTTACATGTTAACAATTCTGAAATCGATTGTACAAAAGAATTCAACTTAGGCGCTCATATATTATCAAGAAGTAAAAATGAAAAGGAAAGTTTTTGCTTCGAAATTTGTAACTTGATAGTAGCCAAATCTAAATACTTTGAAAAAGGCTCACGTGAAAGATTTTCCAATGCGTGGTGCACAACCTTTATAATCAATCATTTAACTATCAATACAATAATTATCAGTACTATGTATTATATATAGCTATCATTATCTGGAAGAGAAAAACTAAGCTCAGCTTGTATCATTCCTTTTAAAAATTCAACTGGTAATGAAGTTCAAAAGGTTATGTGTTTGTCACGCACTTTACATTTCTGGTCCGAGAATACTCCTTGAAATAATAAATTGACAAGTGATAACAATCTTGAATTTAGCAATGTTGTTTCAAAAACACTTGAAAGCTCAATAATGTCAATTAAATTGAATTTAAAAGAACATTTTAGCCGAAAATTTACAAACAACCACTAGCTACACCATAGCAGCAAAGTTTCCTGTTAATATTATGTATTAATACTGTATAATGTGCAACGCCTGAAATCTAGTTGGGGTAGCTTAGAACAGATAAACACTGGTACCGTATTGACATTTTTGACAAGCTTGGCCGCTATAGTGAGGTCCACAAGGCTATAGTGTGGCAAGGCAGAGAATCGGCAACACTGTTCTCCGAACTTTCTCGTATGCCATTATAACGTGGACCTCACTATAGTCTGATTGTCACTAATATCAGATGTGTTTTGGTTTGTGTTTTTGTGTCGTTTAGCTTGGCTGCTAGTCTTACTGTTTTATCAATTGTACGTTTTGTGTTTGGTTGAGTATCGATTGCGTGTTTAGGGCACCGGCCGAGATCAGCGCCGAGCAAGCAGTAGACGTGGCAACACTGCGCGACCCCCAGCACGACAGCGAGCGCGCCACAAACCCCAAGTGGCTCGTGGTCATTGGAGTCTGCACTCATCTTGGATGTGTGCCCATCGCCAATGCTGGCAAGTATACTTACAAGATATAGATCCTTAGAACTAGATCCTGTAGACTTAGCGACCAATTCATGAAGCCCTGTCAGGTAGGGCAAAGTCACATGAAGAATATATCACTGTTTCAAATGAACAATGGCGTAACTGCCAAAGTTGAAATTTTCAGAACAAAAATAGTTTTTTTGTACTAATTTATTGATTCAAGATACACAATCATTCATTAAAATAATTGGGGGAAGACTAACAAGCACAGGCCAAAACGCTTCCTCCCCCGAATTTTGTATCCTATACTAGTCCACAATGAAGTTTATGCTTTCCACTTTATACGATTTGTGTCTTATTTACTGAGCAAATACATGCAAGAAATTTTGAATTCTAAAAGATTGAGAACCAATTTAAATAACAAAACTACTTTCACTAAACTCTAGAAATTCTAAAACATTTAATTTTTTATTTTCAAAGGCAACTCTTTACGAGTATTTTAAGCCCAGGGGCATTATAAACAGCATTATATGCAGTATAAACGTTTCTATTTGTGGTGATTAAATGAAAGGATCTATAGATAGGTGAATAGCTGAAATGAAACTTGAGAATGAGTAGCTGATATAAAATGAGAGAGAAATTAAACCTGAATTACCTGTTGAATCTATACTAAGAACCTACTTGCTAAACATTGAATGATTTGAAAAATTTGATCCGAAAATTAAAAACAAACTCCACTAAAAGAACAGCTGAGATCATATATAAATAGGTTCTTATGGTCAAAACATAGTGGAGCGGCGAAGGTAGAGTGTGTCAGAGAAGGCCAAGGTCTATAAATACAGGTCATGACACAATCCCGTGATGCATTGCAAAATCGCCATTATAGATTGAACTATATGATTTGTTATTGTGTTATAATTGTTTAAGGGATATTGCTTGGCTTTGAATTGTAAAATAAAGTGTTCCGACAGAATAATAATATTTAGATTCCAACTAGGAACCGAATTGTTAATTTTTAGATTTAATTGATCAGGAACTTGAAACTATTTTTGAAGTTGGCTCCGCATACTTCTGTCTTGTCCCAATGCCTTATGAATCATAATCCTTGAGTTGAAAGAATAAGAACAATTTTTAATAATAAATAAATGAATAATTGAAGCATTTATCATTGAAATTTCATTATTAAAAAATTGAAGTCAAGAATTCCAATGAAAATAATACAAATTTTTTTTCCTGTTTTAGAGAAAATGAAAAGGTACCGGTACGGTACGGTGTACCGTCGAGTACCGTCACTAAACAGCACTGGCTGAGAGTGAATCATGTATTAATGGGGCGTCGAAGGTAGGATAGAAATAAGGGATGGTAGGTAGGGTAGGTAGGAGGAGGTAGAAGATAGTTAGGTAGCGTAAGGAAGTGGATACTTTTAGATACATGCATTATTTAAACTCTCAGTTACCTTCTCTGCTACATTCTACCTTCGTCGCTCCACTATTCTCTGATCGTTAGAAGAAGCCCTGTAGATGTGGGGCACGACTCATTAAGTCGTGTCATTTAGGGGAATTACTAGCCGTCAGGCTCGCTTCGCTCGCCATATACGTCTAGCCAGGGGGCTCCGCCCCCTGGACCCCCGACTGGATCGTCCAGAAATGAGTTCAGCGGGCTCGCTTCGCTCGCCTGCATTTTTAATTTGAGCATGCTTCATTCCATCAGAAAGTCAAAGTACTGAGGAAACGCAGAAAAGCTGAGAATAACGTTGGAAAAACGCTGATTATGGGCGTATCTTCGAAGAAATATTAAAGTCACCTCATCATAAAATTTTTAGATCCTAGCTAAACCTCTGCACCAAATTTGAAAATTTTCTGTCAATTACTTGATGAAATAACTGAGAAAACGCAAAAAACGCTAATTTTGGGTGTATCTTTGGCGTTATTTCAAATTCCTTCTAACACAACATTATTAAACCCCAGCTGAGCTTCTGTAGTAAATTTGAACATTTTCTGTTCATTTGTTCTCGATAAAGCTGAGAAAGCGCATAAAAACGCTGGAAAAACGCAGATTTTGGGCGTATCTTTGGCGTTATTTCAAATCCCTTCTAACACAACATTATTACACCCTAGCTTAAATTCTGTACTAAATTTGAACAATTTCTGTTCATTTGTTCTTGTTAAATCTGAGAAAAAGCAAAAAACGCTGGAAAAACGCAGATTTCGGGCGTATCTTTGGAATTTTTTTCCAAATCCGTTCTTAGTGCGCCTCTAAAGGGCCAACTGAACATACCTACCAAATTTGAACGATTCTGGTCCGGTAGATTTTAAGTTCCGCGAGTGAGTGAGTGAGTGAGTCAGTCAGTCAGTCAGTCAGTCAGTGAGTGAGTGCCATTTCGCTTTTATATATATAGATTATTCGAGCTGTTAGTACTCTTGTTAGCTCACTCTTGATGCGGCTAGCCCACCAGAGCAACAAATGATTGTTAATAATATTAATAGGCAATATACTTTTTTGTCGCACACAAAACCAATAAAACCATCAACACACCAACGCAATAAAATGAAATGGATTGGTATGGCTTCAGCTGATATTTCATCATATAAAGGTATGTTTTGGTTTATGTGGCTGCTGCCCTGCCGTCGACCGTATATATATCGTATGAGATAGAGCACATCACATCATTTTATTTACAAAGTAAGAGTCACACAGTTAAATTCAGTGCGTCAAGTCATTGGATGAAATTTGGTGTTGCTTGATGCACCTACTGTACCGTGCATCGCGACGGCCGTCGACCATAAGAGAATACCACTGACTTACGGGAGTTCACAGATTTTAATTGTGGCAATGATTGAACACTCCTATAAGAACCAAAGATTCCTCTGACGTCAGTCGCGGTCGCATAAACGAGAACGTATTTGAAAAAACACAAATTATAGATGTGGTGAAATATTTTCAAAAGTTGGCTTATATAGGAGAGATCTAGAAGGTCAATCTAGATATCAAGCTTGCGCTTTGGCGAGATTTGTTGCTTTTCAACAGGAAGTGATGAAGAGAGAGAGAGACAATTGTTGCTCTACAAATATGACAGTGATGTCGTATGGTTCCAACGTGTGATATCAGATAAGATTGTATGGAAAACTACACCAATAATGTTGATTATTGCTTGTTGCTCTAAGTTTCAAGATATGTTTATCAGTACCTCTCTACTCGAATATCGCCCATATACTAAGCATATGATGTACTTAACGATCTACGTAAAATACGTAACGTATTAACCCAGAGTTATAAACTTTTTACATATTAGCTTACATGGCATAAACTCTCGTAAACCAATTAATAATAGTTATTGAGAGTATTTCTATAGTATTGAAACTGATTAGTTGGAACAGTTTTGATGAGTGGCTGCACATTTACCTGTAAAAAAATGCCGTCCCCTGGGGAGAATGGCAACGTCGCATAATAGGTTCTTTCAACTTATCAGCCCAAGTTGAAAGCAGTAAAAAGCGTGTTAAAAGTCAAATATAAGTTGTAATGCATTGAGATATGCCAAGTAATATAGAATACATTTATTTATAAATATAACACATAAATGTATATAATATTGCTTGAGATGTATAATTATGTCATGCATCATTACCTACCGTAGCTCACAGCTGATTATAGCTCTACTTCGAAATGTTTTCAATTCTTATTGCATCATAGTTGTATTTTAAGTGGCATTTCTCACTTATGAGTAGACACAACAAATTTTTTTCATTCTATATAGTAGTTGACATTATTTATTTGTGTCTATTCTATTAGAGGTGTCTGTGACTTTGGTGGTAGCCTTGAGCAAGTATTAATTTATTCAAGTCAGAATGACTTTTCCTATATTCAAGATTTTATTCGTTCAACTACGGTGTATGTTTTGTCAAATTTTACTAATATTTCTTATCAACCAACTATATTATTTTCTTCCTTCATTTAATAACTATTCATTGAGGACATAATCACTAATCCTGTATTCATGTTTTTATTCATCACAATTATTTCCCATTCATCCAACTATATTTTTTGTCAAACGTTTATTCAAGTTTTCATTTTTCACAATTATCCCATTCATCCAACTATTTCTTTTTTGTCAAATTTAACAAATTTTTCTCGACCACCAAGTCAATTTTTTGTAACTTCACTAATTTTGGTTGTGATTTGCAGGTGAATTCGGCGGCTACTACTGTCCATGCCACGGTTCGCATTACGACGCGGCCGGTCGCATTCGTAAGGGTCCCGCCCCCCTCAACCTCGAAATTCCCCCCTACGAGTTTGTCGGCGATCTCCTTGTTGTTGGTTAAGCCAACCCACATCTAACACACTCATACAATAGTATTTGTTGATTCATTATTTAATGTTAATAAACTCCACCTTGTAAATAACGCTAGTGTTTATTCATTATTTTCAATGCGGGGTATGTAGGGGCCCAATTCGTCAGTCCAAAATAACGTTTTTTTAATGAGTTGAAAAATGTTAGTATTTATTCATCATTTTATGGGCTTTGTAGATGAATCTCCTGCCGATATTTATCTGTTAAGTTTTGATTAACACGATTCCAGATAGACCTAGAATAGACCTAGAATCTTAACATGTTTCCAGTAGACCTAGTTACTGGAGGAAGCTAACCGAAAGCATGATAACTTGAGCCTTGTGGACACTCAGATGAACCTGTAACTTGTAAGTGTGCTCACGTTTCAACTAAATTGCTCCGGTAACCTGCCTCCAGTTACTAGAACGTATACAGGAATCGTGAAAACATTGCATCAAATCAGAATAACATAGTTTATATTTTTGCTAAATTAAATAATGGTTGTAGTTTTATGAGGTATATAGATGGGTCCTCTGATGGTGGTGTTGATCTGTCTGTAAGCCTTCATAGTTCTAAATTGTTACAAAATATTATTAAAGAATAGTCATGTATGTTGGATTTTATTATGGGATACCTTAAATAGGTTCGTGTAGTATACTTAGAATTGAAATTCCAGTCATTATTCAGAATAACAAATGATACTAATTAAGATGCAAAAAAGATGAGTGATTGAAAAGATACACAGCCCAAACACTAAGGGTATCATCGATCACATTGGATGCATGTATGTGTAAGTGCACGCGAGACCATGCATGATCACGCGTGCGGATGAGAAAACAAATCTGCAAAGAGACATACTCTCTAGGAACACTCACACTGAAGGCGTTCACTTGCTGCTGTTCAGTGTGATCAGCGACAGACAAATCACAACATGTTTCTATGGATCTTTCCATTTTTTTTTTTGTTTCTCGATCATCTCCACGCGTGTTCATGCATGGTATCGCGTGCACTTACACATACGTGCATCCAATGTGAACCCTAATATTTTCGAAGTTTGGGTTGCTCTGTTTATAGTTTTCGTTGCACTCAGTTTTTTGGAAAGTCTGAACGATTGTTGGATCCAACTCAGCTGAGTTTTTCTAGGTTCTCTAGCAACTAAACTCTGTACTAGAATTATTATGCTATTGATTGTGGAAGCACACATAATGGGTCGATTTAATAAAAACTAGAATCCAGTGACTAGCAATTAGTCATTGATTCTAGCAGCTATACAAATAAGATTTTACAGCTGACTCGATTCCTAGCATTTGCTTGAAAATAATTACTTGGAACCAATGTACCTAGAATATTCTAGGTACATTGCTTAGAACTAGAAATTGCTAGCTTTCATTCAATTCACCTAATGTATTGATAGAGAGCTAAGTTTTGCTTAGCTAAGATAAACATCCAACAATGTTTCATAAATTGGCAGTATTTAGGCTAGTTGCTCGAAAATCTCATCAAATGATATAAAACATTTCAAACCATCTTGAAATTATCTCATGCAACTGACCATTTCAACGGGAACCGATCAAGAAATCTAACGACAGTACAATGACATCATTTCAAGGTTGTAGGAACCACATTGGATTTTTTTGCATCTGACCCCTGAAGTTGGAATAGGCTACTTAAATATTCATAAAGTACCTTACATGATATCTGTTGATTCCTGTTGATGATTACTTACATGATTCCTGTTGAGCTGCAACCACAATATGATTGAGATGATTTATGAAATATGGTGGGTTGGAACACCAATAAAATACATAAAAATACTACCATAACGTCAACTGGGGCTACTTTGCGCCATAAGGGGGCAGGTACAAGCATTTTCATTAATACGAGAATAACACCACAAGTCTACTATGTTTATTCTTTGAAATAATTTTTCAGTTTCAATCCAAAGAGGTCTAGAGCATTCACGCTTCAAATCTCAGAGCAATGTCCTCCCCAGTGTTTTTGTTGTCGCATCTGTGGAGGTGCTTCTCCAGACATGGACGTTCTGTCGTTGGTATCTCAATGGTTGTTATCTCGATGGATGAAGATAGAATTTGGTGGAACATCCTCAGAACCATTCATTAAGATTTGCGTCACGTGTTCATTACCTGTGAAAAATATAAAATATATTAGCCCTAGAGATTAATACTTAAGTACTTTTTTACAAGATATATAGAATGTGATAAAACTTGAAAATCTACAAGTTTTCTCGAAGATTTCATACATTATTTATTTATTTAATACAGAATAACTATTACAGACTACAGGCATTAAGCCCAAAACAGTCTTCACTACCATGTACAATCGAATAAAGTAAGTTAGGTACTTAAAGAAATAAAAATGAGAACATGTAGGTCTGATTATGATTATGGGTAATGATTATGTAGGTCTAATTGCTCAAGAGTAAAGAAGTGTGACTGAAAACTTTTGGAAGTTCATTCGACTGGAAGTGATATTGATCAATAAAGTTATAAAGTATTAAATGAATGTGGATACTCACAATACTAATTGTATGTTTTGGAAACTACGGACGAGTTTTAAAGTGAATGATAGTAAGTTATGAGCTTTGAAGATGGGACCCAGTGTCTTGAAACGAGTCCGGAATTTTCTAAACACGTGAGTAGACCAATCATTTGTAGAGTTTACATTTGTTTCTAATCGTTCAAGATGTTGCTGAAATATAAAAGAAGAAAAAATTGAATTAATACAACATGATTACGGTACTGAATTTCAATAATACAAGTATTGAAATTATCGCCGGTAATTACAATAGTATTTCGTGATTCTTCTAAATATGGTAAACTTTTGTAGCTCGATGATCTGAAAGCCACAGAGTAAATAATGTGAAGTGAGGATGAGCAAGAAACTGAACTTGCAAAGATCAATGCTCCATTGAAACAACTATAGGTACCGTACTCAAAATGGAATAGTAATCAATTCAAGTTTGAATTAAAATGACAATTTGTCACACTCTTGACCAAGCTCATTCTAGTATTTTATTATTTGTTTAAGAGTCTCAATTAAATTCAATTGAATAGACATATTGTTCATTACAAATGACAAAATATCAATCAATTAATATTTCACAAAAATAATACATACACTTCATGCTACCTGTATAATTTTGTGAACACTTTTATCTCTCATGGAAAATTGTAAAAAAAAAAAAACAGAAAACAGATGTGTGTCAAGTGCCGAGACACTGATGTTTTTCAAAGGTGTTGTTTGATGTTTTTCAAAACTGATGTTTTTCATACATAATCTATTGAGCATGTATTGTTCAAAAATGGAACGTTTTAAAAGTGTTTTTATTATTAGGGATAGCCGACAATTATTCAACAGTTGCTATGCCATATATTTTGAAGCGAGAGTATGGTGGATTATAAAATGAAACGACTTGAAATTTTCTCAACCGCTCATTGAAAAATATCGAGAAACTATAGTTCCGGCTGCTATACAATTATCAATCTAAGATTCTAGTAAACTAAAGCCAGTTACACACAGATCGATTTTTGGACGTACGATTTTTTGCCGTCCTTATAAATTCTATTGGATTGAACAGATGATCTCAAACAGATGTCAAGTTCCTTTTAATCTTATAGAGATCATAAGGACGGCAAAAAATCGTTCATCCAAAAATCGTTGTGTGTGTACTGTGTAGCCAGCTAAAGTTTGAAAATCGATCTGCAGAATATAGGTACGATCAGTAGCCTACATTACAGTGTGAATGGAGCCATATTTATGTGGTGGGTAAGCAACTTTATAGTCAAAGCTACCCTATTTATTGAAATGTCGAAAAATTGTTTCGGATTTAGACCTTTAAGCTTTATTATAAACAACAACTATTAAAACACATTGTGTAGGTTGCATAAAACCAGGTTAAATTTAAACTGATAATGTGATTATTTCACATGAACCAATCAGAGAAGCCTTCTTTTGAAAAAGGCCTTCTCTGATTGGTGAAATTAATCACGATAAAAATTTAACCGGCTTTTGTGCAACCGGGCATAAGTCTCAAATTCTAGAGATGAATCTCTAATAAACTGGAAGTTTGAACTTGGAACAGCAGCAGTGTTGTGAGCCCACTTGTGTAAATGAAGCCGTATGATTGGTAGGTGGTCGACCAATCAAGGTTTTAGACTCTGTCATTGGCCGAAACTAGACACGCTCACAGTAGGCGAAGCATTCAAACTACAGACATGAAACATCGTTTACAAATAGCTAAAAATAATCACGATGGTGTATTGTTTACTGGATTGAGAAGGCTATTATTTCTTAGTATATTAGCACAGAGGAAAGAAGCACTGTATGCTTATTCCGTGATATTAGGGTACTGTTTGACCAGCGAAAGAATGCCCCCGGCGGAGTGGAGCAATCTTAGGCTGTACTAGCTTTTTCGAACCGTCCTAAAAACATGTACTACTAGAGCTGGTGAATAACAACAATATCATAATTCATAATATACTAGACTATAATTATGCAGAACTTAATAGAAGCGTTTCAATAATAAAAGTTGACATAGATGTAGCAAACTTTGTAGTAGAATCCAAATTCTTAATTTGCACATTATTTATTCACATAATTGGTGTTCACAGTGTTGAGGGGAGGAGGGTTCACTGGATCGCAGATTGAGACATCATTAAAATTCTTTCGATTTACAATTCCCGTCAGAAATGTTTAACAAGACGACTGAAGATGGCTTTTTTGTGATGATCTCGCAGGATGACTAATTTATTGGGGGTCTGGTCACTACCTCCGTAAACAAAGCCATAGTGCATGACAGGTGGTTGATGTGCATTCTGGTGACACCAATTAAAACACTAGCTGATATAGATCAGCTGAAATCAAACAATTTTGACTGTTGTAGGAGCCCTACCTGTGCTGACGTCACCAGAATGCACTATGGCTTTGTTTACGGAGGTAGTGGTCTGGTCCTCTACTGATATTTTATTATGGAGGACATATCTCCTGCATTGATACTTGACATTAAAAATACTACTAGATAGATGAATAGATTTGATATACTTCAAGATCGTTAATAAGGCTTCTCCATTAAGCCTTATTAACCTATCGAAGAAAAAACGCTTTTGTGATAAAGTAGCGGTATCTACTTGGTGCTCTAGATCAACCCAAAACACACAGAGCAATAAATAAGCCGACAAAGATCCCTCACAACATTTAGTTCCGGGCTTAGATAGATGATCTCAGTGAGGAGTCAGGAGTCAGCACCCTCTCCAGTTAAAAAACGATGAGGTTAGCAAAGCGACACTAAACCGCGCAAAAAATCTTTTCAGCTTTTCACCCAGGGTCTCATCTCCCCTATTGCCTTCTAAAAAACCCTGTTAGCTATCTTCAGCTACTTTATTGTACTTTCATTGAGCTTTTCTTCCTTGTCACCACTCCTCCTACTCCTCACCCACCTCCTCCTTCTCCTATTAATCACCCCCACCATTCGTTCTACTTCTCCTGCATACCTTATCCTCTTCCTCCTCTTCCTCCTCCTCCTCCTCCTCCTCCTCCTCCTCCTCCTACTCCTCCTCCTCCTCCTCCTCCTCTTCCTTCTCATTCTTATCCGTAATGACGTCACCTGATTGCCATACGACAAATGGCAGAATCGTAGTTTGTTGGAGACGATAACAGGAAAGGAACAAATGTGAGAAAGGAAGGGAAGATGAAGAAGATAGAGGAGGATAGAGGGAAAGAGAGAGAAAGTTGTCGTCTTTATTTGGGGTGGAGTTGTAATTTGTCTTCCTTACCAATTTTTCTTCTTTTGTATTTTTTCATTTTATTCTGATTCACTATTCTAAATTGGAGTCAATTTGTCTTTGGGTCGGAATTTGTTTTGGATATTTCATAATATATATTATGTTGAAGAACTTGGAATGACTATATCAAGTTGACCGAATTTGTGATTTTGTGTGTATAATATTGGGAAAGCATAAGGAATACACAAGTTTCATCAGTTAGTATTGGTGTACAGTTTACAGTATCGTAAAAACTTTGTGATCAGATTTATTTTGAAGAAAAAATATCTGAATACTAGAAAATGCAAACTGCAAGCAAACACTCACAATAATAACCTGCGAGAATAATAATATACTATTATAACAAAAAAAAAACAACTAACTAGGTACTAATTATTATGCTGGAATAAAAAAACTCTTTCAACACTGATTCATGAAACTTTGATGTTGACGCATACAAAAATCAAATTCAGCCGATTAAGTTTTTGATTGAATAATTCACAAGTTTAAGAACATTTTTATCACTCGTTCATTACTAGCAAATTTATTCATTCATTTATAATGCAAATGACACTAATGCAATAACATTAAAGAATATAAAAAAATAAGGTAGTCCTTGTGCTATTTTTCTTCCAAATTTATAGGTGACAATGTCCAAGATAAGGTTAGAATTTCACATGTACAATTTTTATAAAATTTTAGTCCAAAATAAACATGAAAACTATAAATTTTGAACTTAGATGACTTGAATTAATAAATTGATAAGTAATATTCCACTCAATTACCACTTGAAACTAATACTATCGAGTTATTTTTAAAAATTTGGAACCATTGAAGAAACACAAACTTGTAAACACTAAAGCTCAAACAAAATCGAAAATATTCAATTCAAACTTTAAGAATCACTATTCTCAACATATCATTATTTTAGTCTAATAATAAAACTAAGAAATTTTCATAACATACATCAGTAACCTCTCCTGTGATATCTAAAAAGGAAAAATAGGAAGAAGAAGAGGGAGGAGATGAAGAAGACAGAGGAAAAATAGATGTAGAAAGTCCTAATGGACTGAGCAAGCATAGGGTTGGAGGTTGGACTTTATCTTAGCTCCGCCCCCACAGATAATCTTAAGCCTCATCCTGCTCCAGACAATGTCTCTCTCTGTCACACACACACGCTCTCTCTCTAAGTGTTTTGACTTGAGAACACAGCAAAGGCGTATCTATTGCTGATCTCAGCAGATTTGCCAACTTGTCGAAATGTCGCGCGTCTCCTCCGAAAAATCCTCTCTTCGGATTGGAGGAGATGTCTGTGTGTCTCTAGTAAAAAAGCGATTCACCTTTGAACTGTCAGCATTGGTTGAGTGGGAACCATTGATGATATTCTATAAGGAGTGGTGACAGTTTAAATAGCTTCTATCATGATCATGAGGTGGGTTTTTTTAGAAATCAAATTGTCGTCCTGTTCCCGTCTTTAGATAAGAGTAGCTGATAACAGTCTGACAAAGCTGCTTTTTCAACGCATCTTCTTCCGTCCCTATAAAAACAGTACTTTTCCAGTAGTGTTTTCCCTCTCTATTCCCGATTCTTTGTCTCAAATTTTCTTCTCATCCCACACAGGAAACCACTCCTATAAATTGAACCTATAGCCTACTACGATTAGATAGGTATCTATTTTCTCAGTTTGTTATAACTTACATGAAGTGAAATAAATATGAGAGCTCTTTTGTATGAAATAAAAGCACGCATCTTTATTATTAACGAAATGATAAATTGGAAACAAGAATCCAATAATCCATTTTCTAGGATAGGTTTGGGAACAACCACTTCGTTGCCGAGCTGACTTTTTAACAGTGCTGCCACACTCTGGCAGCATAATTAATATGATTGAATATATCCTATTATATTAAGCGAGCAATTTCTGTATTTTTATATCTGGTTATTATTTATAATTATTCATATCTGGTTATTTATGTTCAACGGATTTCGAAAACGGCTCTAACGATTTTTACGAAATTTGAAACATAGTAGGTTTATGATATAAAATTTGATTGCACTAGGTCTCATCCTTGGGAAAATTCGCTGAACGACATTAAAAGGATAATTCATCCTTGGCTGAAACAGCTGTGGATAGTAAAAAAGTGAGTGAGCGAGTGAGTATGTGAAAAATTAAAATATCCCATCCCCGAAATTCATAAGATGACATATAGCCAGCTGTGAAATATAAACACGATCATTTTAGAGAATTATTGTGTTATGTTTATCAATAAATAAAAATAATGAGCGAAGCTCGGTGCCCCGATATTGTAATGTAATGTATGTAATGTCTCTGAAATAATGTAATATAATAATTGGTAGTTGTAAATGATAATAATAGGATGTTGTTGATCATTTTATTTTTTGAACTAGAGTCATTTAATATGACCTAATAGCTTTGTTTTATTTATAGATGGAGGAAAGCTTCATTTCATTTTCTAAAATAGTTTATTAGTGTTGCTTTGCATTGCATGTCAGGGGCAGTCTAGTTCCATAGAGTAATGATTATTGTTTTAAAGTTTTAATAATATTCAGTTCTTGACTCAACCTATTGGAAAGTCATGTGAATTGGAATAGGAACGGTTTTAGGTTTCATCATTTCAGGACTTTCCGGAAGTTTTACAAGTGTACTTGATGGAATAAGTACATCATATCATTGATCATATCTTGATCATATCAACCATCATATCTTGATGATCATAAGTATCATATTTACATTTTATCCTTTTAGGACTTTCCGAAGTCTTCAAAGTGTACTTGATGGAATAAGTGATCATATCTTGATGATGATAAGTATCATATTATTATAATGATGGTTGATTCTATGATGATGTAGATGAAACTGATGAAGGAGAATCATTTAAACAAAAAAGAAAAATAATGATAGCCAAACGGATCACAATGTTACCCGCTAAAAAAACTGCAACCCTCGTAAAAGTCAGGTTTTTGCGTTCACTCCAGTTTTAATTCAAATGTCAGTCTGAATTTTTTATTAATAATTTGTACTCCGTACTAATTGAACCACCACGCAAGTGTGTCCATTATAAAGCTCCCTCCAACCACTCCCCTAACCACCCCCTCTTTCCTGAATGGTTGAGATTATTGAATGAACCACCCCTTCCACCTTCCCCTTAAACATGACTAATTTGCAAAAATGATACGCTTGCCACCGCCAAATTATGAATTGGACATTTTCGATGCACATTGTCAAATGGATGTTGTAAATGTGTACGGTGTTTGTAGTAGGAGTAAAACTCCAATTGTAATATTATCCCTCCTCTTCTGTTTCTCTACACCTCTTCTTCTAATCTCGGACTTTTTGTCTTCAACATCACTTACTTCTTATTCACATTTCAAACTTATGAAAAGTGAAAAAATAATAACTTATTTTTCCACTTCAATTATTAATATCATCTCTTAATTTTCAAGTTTTTGCCATATATGTCCTATAGTAAGATTCCAGTTTTGAAATCAGTGGAAATGATCGGAAGGCATTGTTGTTACTGTACATTTTCGTTTCCACCGCCTTCTGGAGTAGACAGCTGTGATTCAAGTTGTATCCATTAATCTTTACTGATCTATTATTTTTACTGATTGTTGATTCTTGCTAATAATAATCAAGATCTACCTCAATTGAAATGATTATTTTATCCATCAAGGGAATATATCTTTACATGATTTAATGATAGATTTTCATAATAATTATCATAATATGTAATTTCAATTATTGAAATTACATATCCTGGTAGTTCATCATGATAAATGGCCTACAAAAATGTTTGTCAATTTGGTAACGGTGCGAAGTTGGGAAAGGATAGAGCTATCTGCTTCCTTGAATGATATCCGAGTAATAAAGTAATAAGTAATTGGTGGAATAAGATGATGAAGTAATTATTTACTAAAGTAATGAATGAAAATTGAGGCAATTGTTTTATGCTGACTTCATAATCTGAATCTCACTATAGACTACGATTATAATGTCCCAATTATCTTCATTTTCTTCTGCTCTCTTTTAAGAATTTTTGGGCCATATACAGTATTTGGAATCAAAACTCCGTAATAATACGCTTGTTCTATCTACTCAATCACAACGTTTTCATTGAATAACTAATTTTTTACAGGATCACATTTTCTTGTATTCTATCTTCGATGATTTGATTGTATGGTATGAGATGTTGTGGTATTTTTCCATAATTGAAAGAATAATCTTCGAATCTATCTTCGAATTTGTTGAACTTTTACGTATAGTGGAAAATTTGTATATCTCCATCATGCATCAAAATGCTCCCTATTCCATCCTTCTACAATACGAAATTTGAATACCAAATTCTGCAAAAATCAAAATTTTCTTTTCCCCACAGTATGTCACCCATGACTCATCCATCGACAAACACTCACACCCTCGGCATTGAGCCTCAAAATTCAATTTTGCCAATATGCTCCCTCGAAAAAAATTCAGGAAAAATGTCAAAATGGCACGCACAGACAAACAAAGACAGATCACATCCGCACACGGTTAGAGATCAATTCTAAATGTATTATGATGGATGACTGCCCAATGCAATGTGGACCCTAGCTTTGATACGACCCTGTCGTTTAGGCACACTCCATATCTATATATACATCATACTGGTACTGTAGCTGGCTGAAACACCCTGGACATGACATGTATATACTCGTAACACACTGGAAGCCCTGTATAGATGCATAGTAGCTTGTATATTAAAATTCTAATTGAGTGAAATATTTCGAACCTCCCCTTAGTAATAGCCTAGAATCCCAGTCCCAGTGAATGGCAGTCTATTGGAGGGAGGAAGAGGGTCTGGGTGAGAGGAGGTGGTGGGGGAAAGACAGAGGGAGGTGGAGGAGTTCTATTGTGAAGGGTAGATTAATATTAATATTGTTTTGGATTGATAAGATTTCTCTATTCATGTTGATTACAATATATGCTGGCAACTATATTAAATGATGATGAAATAACAATACTGTTAACTATATGAGTATGATAAAATTGATCGATTTGAAGATGTAATATGTAATGCAATTTGAATAACAATTGTATAATATCATAGAGAAACGATAGCATAAGTAGATATCCCATGGTATAGGGCGTTTATGTCGCAACTTTTACTGTTATCCCAAGCCAATAGTTCACGTAGTTCTTTCCCGTGCAGCTGTATAATGCTGGTAGTCGATCAAATTGTGCCGTTCGTACACTCTCACCCCAACAAAACAGTAGAAATTGGCAATAATCGACAGTAATCGGTTTGAGATAACAGTAAAAGTTGCGACATAAATTCCCTATACCATGGGATATCTACTTACGCTATTGTTTGTCTATGATAATATCTACATCAATCACGGGTTTTCAACGGATAACTGACCATCGTCCATTCTTGATAAAAGTATATTCAAGGTTAAGCTTTCCCCAAACACAACTGGACATAGATTATGTAAAATTGATCAATGAGTAGAGTGATGTGGGAGTCTGACATAATTATATGAAGAAGAAGGGTGAAAGTGGATAAGTGAAAAGTAGTTTAGGATGTAGATGTGGAGATAGATTTTCTTTTTTCTATTGGTCAATACTATAGCCATCTAGTCTAAAGACTAATGAGCTAATTTTTTCTATCCTAAATTACTACTTGAAAAATTGAACAGTGAATTTCTCATTAGAAACTCTTACTGCTATTGTTTAATTAATATGTACACTTATTGACTGCACTATAGAAGCTAGATTCACTCAATCACTGCTCTGCTCTTTCACTGGACACTACTTGAACAATCACTACACTAATTCAAACGGTTTCCTCCTTTTGAGCCTCCGCACCAACCCTCCATTGTCTAGCAGCTGGATCGCCTCGACATTGTCATGTTGGTGCAGTCGCCCCTCGTGCCTCTCCGCATGCCTCTGGATCTCGGTGGACACCAGATCGACGTGAAGGTCTCTATGAAGATCGCTGTTCCTGACATACCAAGGAGCATCCACAATGTTCCTTAGCACTTTGTTTTGAAAACGTTGAATGACATTGATGTTGCTGTCTTTGGTACACTCTATCATACCATACGTCCATACTGGCTTTAATATCTGTTTGTACAGAAGTACTTTGTTTCGGATTGAAAGGACGGAGTTTCTTCCGATCAGCCAATACAGCTTCTTATATTTGATTCCAAGCTCTTCTCTCTTCTTCTTGACATGGGCCTTCCAGCGAAGCTTTGCGTCCAAGGTCATACCTAGATACTTGGCATCATTAGCATATGGTACAACTTGGTTGTTGATAGTTATTGGTATGGGCAGGTCCTTCTTATTGGTAAAATTGATGTGAATCGACTTTGTTTCATTCAATTTCATTCTCCACTTTCCAGTCCAATCTTGAATTTTGTTGATGGCTCTCTGTAGTTTCTCTGTTCCAATATGAATATTACTGTCTACTGATAATATGGCTGTGTCGTCTGCAAATGTTGCTGTAGTATTCTCAACAAGGCTGGGAATATCGCTGGTATAGAGTAGGTAAAGAACTGGTCCCAGAACACTGCCTTGAGGAACTCCTGCTTTAATTTCCTTCAAATCAGAATATGAACTTTCATGCCTGACCCTAAAGTATCTGTCAGTGAGATAGTATTGTAATATATCTGTATATTGCTTTGGTAGCACTTTTTTGAGCTTGAAAATGAGACCTTCATGCCATACTTTATCAAAAGCTTGCCCTATATCAAGGAAAGCTGCTGAACAAACTTTTTTCTCTTCTAAGCACTTCTCTATTACATTTATAATCCGATGCACTTGATCTATTGTTGAGTGTTTCACTCTGAAGCCAAATTGGTGATTTGGAATTATGTGCTGTCTCTCAATTATTGGTTTTAGCCTACTAAGTAAAATCCTTTCAAACAACTTGGATAGGACCGGTAACAATGATATTGGCCTATATGATGATACTTCATGTGGCTCTTTACCTGGCTTCAGTAGCATTATAACCTCTGCTACTTTCCATATTCCTGGTACGAATTTTAGTCTGAAAGAAGCATTCAAAATGTTTGTTAATTTCACTATTGCTTTCCTTGGTAGGTGTTTGAGGACTGAGCCGGTTATCATGTCAAATCCAGGGGTTTTTTTGTTATTCAGATTTCTTTTTTCACTTCTACTGTGACACGCATTATTTCTTGATTCGGTTGTAAGATATTCTCATCCGCTTCTAAAGTTTCGTCTTCACCTGAGTTGATTGGCTGGAAAACGTTTACAAGATGATCCGCAAATGTCTGTGCCTTTTCATCACTACTCCTTGCCCATTGTCTGTCCTGCTTTCTGAGAGGAGGAGATTGTTGAATGGTTCGTTTTATTTTTTTAGCTGCCTTCCAGAGTGAGTAGTCCGTGCTGCATTCTGCTGTCAAGTTTCTCAAGTAACTATTAATTGATTCTTCCTTGATACATTGAATCTCTCTCCTTAGTTCTTGAGTTAAATTGTTCAAAACTCTTTTGTCTTGGGGAGAACGTGATTGCTGCCATCTATTTCTAGCTCTTCGTTTTTCAACAATCAATTCTCTGATTTCCGCAGGGTAATTATTTCCAGTGGTTCTTCTTCTGATTTGTGGGGTATTACACCATGCTGCCTGTTGAATATCAGTCACAAACTTCTCCAACTCCCGATCAATATGTTCTTCGTTCCTTAATGGTGAGTTCAATTCTATTCTTTCCTCCAGCATCTGTTGGAAGCCATCCCAATCAGTGCGGCTATTTGCTAACGCTGGACAAGTATTTTCCTTCCGTAGAATTGAATCACTCAGAGTCATAATGATGGGTGAGTGGTCGGAATTAAGGTCGAAACTATCCTCTAAATGCAAATAATTAACTGATATATTTTTTGTCAGGAAGAAATCTATGAGATCTGGGATTTTCCTCGTATCGGTGGGCCAGTAGGTTGGTTTACCAGTTGAAAGAGCTTCGCACCTCATCTCTTTCATTGCTTCGAAGAGCTGTCTTCCCTTGTGAGTTGTTAAGCGCGATCCCCAATGCACGTGCTTTGCATTGAAATCACCACCAAGAATGAATTTTTCTCCTAACATATCAAGCAATGTCGAATACTCCTCTCTTCTGATGGAATATCTGGGAGGACAGTAAATAGCTGCAACAACAAAGTTATAATTTACTGCTTGAACTGCTACACATATCAATTGAATTCTATCACTTTCATGTTTCACTTCTTCATGATGTTGTAGATTGTCTCTGATAATGATGGCACTCCCACCCCTCGCGACATTGCTGGGATGTAACGCATGATAGATCTTAAAGCCTTTGAATTTGTAAAGTGAGTTTCAGATATAAGACATATATCTATTTTTTCTATGTCTAGAACTGCTTCTAACTCCTGTTGCCGTTGTAACAATCCATTCGCGTTCCATTCCATTATTTTTAGTGAATGAATCATTTAAATTTCAGTAGTCTACTCTGTTCTAACTGCTGAAATTTAGATTGTAGTGAGGTGATTATTTGCTCTTGTCTATCCAGTTTTGCCAAGATTAGCTGCAAAATATTATTGGTGCCTTCTTCTACTTCACTTTTTGGCTCTTCCAATTTCGATCTATTTTCTTTTGAGACAATCTGGGCGAAAGTCAATTTCTTAACTGCACTACCATTGTTTAGATTGTGAGCTTCTGTATTTTCCGTGATTTTTGGTGGGATATTTTGAATGATTTTCTTTCGTGAATCTGCAATAGTTTTTGTTTTAGTAGAATTCCTGATTTTTTGCAATTCGATTGCAACAGTGCAACCTCGATAGCTGGCTGGATGTGCTTCACCGCAATGAATACATTTTGGTAGAGCATCGTTGGGTTTCGAACATTCCTTTGTTTGGTGTTTACCTGCACACTTAACACACCTAGGCTCCTTGTTACAATATTTTTGAGTGTGGCCGTATGCTTGGCAACGTTTGCATTGCGGTATCAGATTGGCCTTCTTCAATGCTTCAACTTCCACTCTACAGCCAAGTATATTTTTCAATTCAAATACTGTTTTTATATCTTCTTCCGCGCTGAATGATACCATGAACATATCTAATGGTTCTCTTGTCTTCCACCTCAGCTTGTTTACAACTTCTAGAACTTTCAATCCTCTTACTTTCAAATCTTCCAGAATCATTTCTGTACTACAAGAGTGATGAAGCTTTTTAATCATCACTCTTATTGGTCTCGACTGTTTATCTTCATAGGAGTGCCAGTTGAGCCCATCTTTAATCAATTCTCTGGTAATATTCCGATAAGTTTCCGAATCAACTGCATTTACTTTAAATGTTTCTTTACTCAACAGTTTAATCCTAAATTTGTCAGCTGGTGACACTTTTTTCAAACTTGTAAGAAGTACATTCAGATTCTTAATACCATCCACAATGATTGGCGGTGGTGGCATTTCTTTCTTCTTTCTCTTCTCCTCCTCACTGATTGGTTTTTCCACAGGAGTGATTTTATTATTCAAATTTTGTTGCTTCTTTTTTGCAAACTCATTTTTGACTTCTGGCGATGGGGTGCTAAGCTTCCTCTTCTTGGTAGCCCGCTTAGTACGAGTTCTGATCCATTCAGTTTCTTTAGCCAATTCTTCTTTATTTGTCGAGTAGTTCTCGGCTGCTGAGCTGGTAGGCTGTGGGCTATGGATCTTTTTCTCAATATTGAGAAATATTTTTTCCAAATCCTTCATTTTTTGCAAGAGTTCGGCGTTGCCGAGAACTCTTAGCATATATGATATGAGAGAATTGAAGCATTTGATACTGCTTCCTCTCACGAATCGAGAAGGACAGTTCAAGAATTATCAGCAGAATAAGAGAATAGGTTTAGTATCAAATGAAAAATGAATTATTTTCTCTCTCTATTATGAATGACCATGACTTCGAGTTTCCCAGGATAGATATTTAAAAATTGTGGCTCCGAGTCGTCGAGGAATGTAGATTATGGAATTATCTCTAAAACCTAGCCTTCCTGTCACGACATAGAGTGCGATAAGTTGGAAAACAGCAAGTTTTACAATAATTATAACAAACTAATGATTTTGCAGTTACTATTTGGTCCTAAGGCTCTAGAAGCCACGCGACGACTGGTCAAATTGATTCCCTTCGCCCAATAGGAGACCTGTTTCTAAATACAGTAGTGGGGCGATTCCCCAGCTGAGAGACCAGATTAGGTTTCGGAGGGCACTTTGCTAGGAGCACTACGAGAGTAAAGATGTAGTCATTATGTTTCGCCCTTTTTGGGCAAGTTTATATTCTTCCATTATCTTCCATTATCTTAGTTTATTATCTTCCATAATTATAATTTTTTCTAAAGAAGTACAGAAAGTAGAGAAGAAAGTTTTCAGTTATGTTACATTTGAGTTATTGTTTCTGAAGATATATTATTGTAGAGTATTGCTGGGAGTCAGGAAGATGGTCTTTAAATTGGAATGAAATTTTCAAGATTATGTTCATATTGAGATTAAGACTTGCTAAAATCTTATATTTTTACTGACTGTGTTTTCTCATGGCGTTAAGGCTTTTAATTGAATGCTAATTTATCAAATTATAGGTACCAGAACTTTTGAATTATATGTGAAGGAAGATCCATTAATTCTGATACAAAGAATCAGTAGTTTGAAGATAAAAATCTATATAACATGAGGATTCAAATAGAATGAGAGAATTTAAATAATCTGTAATCAATAGATAACTCAAGTTAAGCTTTTAATGAATTGTAGGAAGAGTTAGAAATTAATGCTGTAATACATTTATTTACAGCGGTTCAGGTGTGACCACAAATTAACTTCATGTACCACCCCTTTGGTTCCGCAACTTTATGTAACACCGCTTCAAGACACCCGTTCAGATGATAGGTCTAGGAACGTAAGATGACGTCGCCGTCAAGCCAAATTCAACCGGTAAAAGTTCACCGCCAAAAACAAGATACTGTAACCTCGACGATAAAGCAACTTACAGACCAACGAAAGTGCAGTGTAGTGAAACAAAGGTTCATTCAAGAATGTCAATCAAGTGGGGATTAATTTATGAAATGGGTTATATGGGTTATTATCGACGAAATTTGGGTTCAACGGGCTTTTCTTTCTTGAGTAATTTCATGTTGAAATTAATTTTTTATTTTATGACTGATATTGTTTGGTTATGTGACGTATTGCTATCTAAACGAGGGATAGTAATGCGCCGCAAATCAGATGAAGAATGTCAACAAAGTAACATGAAATTGTTGTTTCATTTGACTGATTTTAGTTGCCAATGTTTATTGAAGTTGTATTTTTCAAAGATTTCAAAGTGTAGTGTTAGTTGATAGTAGAAACCTATTAAATCAGGCATGGCAAAATTAATTATTGAAGTTTTCTTGACTCTAGCCCGTTCACCTGCATGAATTGACTATAGACTCAGATCCATTTTCTAGATGTGCCGGCCTATTTCCAAATTCTAAATTTTATTCCAAATTATCTTTTATTATCTTTTCAAAGGTCAGGCACGATAGAATCAAATGTCCATCAATATACATGTCTTATTGACCGAGCGAAGTGAGGTCTAAGATTCAAGTCGACGGTTTTGCATTTATCTTCATGTTTATTTATATGTTCCGCATTTACGGCGAAACGCGACAATAGATTTTCATAAAATTTGACAGATATGTTCCTTTTTGAATTTCAACTCGGGCTGACGTGTTGCCAGTATGTCTTGAAGGAAATTACCTTTTGGTGTTAGCATTCTTGATACACCAACCTCAACAGCCATTAGCCCTCTTCACACCGATATCTCGCTGACACGACACACAGACAGGATTCACTCTGACGGACAGTATAAGTAAGAGGAGGCTGTGGTTTATAACTGCGCGAGGTCTACTGTTCACAGAACTACTAGTTGTAGTAGTGGCTTGAAGAAAATGTTTTTCAGGTAACTATCTTTTGAAATCAGAGATGTATTGAGCAGCTGGATTCTGACACATCAGTATGTCTGGTACAGTGATTTATTATTCCTATAAGTTTCAATGCCGAGCGAATAGGACGATTAGTCCAATAAAATCATTACTATGGGTATTTTTACTGTACCGGACACGTATACTTCTGACATGTCGGAATCCAGTTTCAACCGTATTAAGGCCGGACCCACTAGAATAACGTGAATTTAAAGGAATCTGGAATCACGACTCTCTCAGATTTCAAAATAATATCTGTAATAAGGATTCAATTTAAATATTGAGAGAATTCTTCATAAATAGCATGAAAGCAGTCTTTTTTCTTTAGGGCTACTCTTGTAATATAAATAGAAATACAAATCTCAGTACCCTTTTAAATTATTTTATCACAACAAGGTTCGGACATTAAAAGCTTTCTACACAACCAACGCTAACAATTTCAAGTAAATATCACTAGAGACAATTTTGTAGAATCATTTGAACGAAACATTTCCTGGCCCATTGATAAATTAGGGTACTATTAATCATTCATTCATTTATGTGGAATACACAGCACACGAACATTCCGTTACTTTTTTGGTTGTAAAGATTGATTTCATTGACGTATATCGGGTAGGTAATTAGAAGTGCTGGGTGGAAAAATGTGCAAAAATGCAGCAGCATTTTCCCGACTTTGAAAAAATGACACACGGGTCAAATTGAACGTGAATTAATTTTTTTGCCGGTTCGCCGGACGCCTAATCAACCGAAATATTTCGCAGGACGGAAAGTTTGAAAAATTGAACACAGCATAGGGTGTGACATATCTGTATGCACAATTTTTTGTCGGCGACAGAGTTTTTGGAGTGCAGGGTTAATAAATACAGATGCGTTTCAGTGATAAGTTAATAAATTTCTACGGTTATTGGAATGGAGAGCCCAGTTTGGTGACAGTGTGGGGTTGGGGCGGTAGGGATAACATTGTTAGCGAAACATGCGCGTATGGTCGGTTCAGATTAGATCATTTATATGGGGAAAAGGATAGGGTTGGGAGGTGGAGGGGCAGGTGATGAACGAGGATGTGAAGGAGAAGGCGACAGAGGAGAAGAAGGATGGATAGTAGAAGGGCTAAGGAAGTGGGGAAGAAGCAGGAATAGAGAGGGTAGCAGAGGAATTTGAAAAAATGAATGTAAGTTATACGAGAATTGAGGTAAAATAAGCTTGATGAAATATAATTAACTTTTAAAGAGCACAAAAATCCAATAATTAAGAAAAATTACATTATTATAGTAACTTGCAAATACTTCTCAGTGGTTGAACTTCCTATTCATCACAAGGAGAAGGAGTAATAGAAAGGTGTATACTAGTCTTTGAAAATTGAGTAAATTGTCACAAGGCTCCGATTAGCCTTCTAGTTCCAAATTCTCTTTGAGTGGATACATTTTTTGACTTTTTAAGTCAATGTCTTGTCCAAGAAAATATTATTTTTCCAATTATTAAATCCAGTAATCCTATCATTTAATTCTATTACCTAACATCACATAACAGTAAATAACACAAATCAGATTCAATATCAGACATCAATATTAATTAATCACAATATCGTCAGTCAAATCGCATGAAACGCTCTACAACTACCAAACACAGATACTGGCTCCATCATAATATTAATATAGTGATATTATTCACTTCAAACTGTCAGTATTGATTGAATGAAAAGCATTGATGTTATTCATTAGGAATGCTGTCATTATGAAGTGAATCTCACTATACCTCAATCAAATTAGTGTTCAACTAACAATATTTGACTTCATGCTACAGATTTTGAAACGTGCATGTCCAACCACTCAACAGCAACTATACCTATTGATATTCCTCCGTAACAATATCTACAAATATAATAACAGTATATGTTGTATATGTAAACAACAGATATCTACAGATATAACGATGAAATAAATGGACGAATTGAAGCCTCGAGCAAATCCCTGCATCGGTTACTGCACATGAAACTTTTCCCAGATATCCGTCAAAATATCAATTGTAATTTGCCTCTAAGCCGCTATCAATCACTGTTCGGAAGCAGATCGCTGATTGGCTGTTGGCAAATGTACAAATCATGCATATTATATCGGACTGATAATCCCATCAACTAGAGTTCACTCATCAACTGACAAGAACAGACGGTCTCGAGTCTAAAGCGTGTCCATCAAATCTGTGTCTATTCATGAATGGTGGATATTGGGATATTGAATGTATAATATCATAATGTAACAAGAATTACCCATTCAGGAATACTAATCAGAAATCATAGAGAGAAAGCGAGAGAGAGTGAGAGATTGGTGTGTGCTCACTTAAACTCGAAAAACTTTACTCCTCAAATATATAGTATACAGTATATACTATAGGGCTATACAGGCTATAGAAGAATATATTAATAAACAGCTCTTAATACAGCGCGACTATTGCCGCCCGGCTAGAGTTGTCGCTTAGGAATTGGACCTTTAGATATCTTATTTCAGCCAAATATGGCAAATAAATAGCAAAATTTAGCAAATATTTGCAACATCTCGAAGCCAGAATTTCAATATTCTTTTGAGATTTCTCAGAAATCATGATTAAAAGTCGTCACATTCAAAATTACTATTATGTCTAAGCTCAGGAAATCGAAGCAATGGAATTAGATGAACCTAAACATGTAAATAATTGATGTGGATGTAGTGAGATCAAATATAAATTCAGTTGACGTTTACATTCATTTAAATTTTCTTCGCCAATAATTTCCAACTTGGATGAAAATAAATTCTATTTTCAACTTGGCTGAATTTTTTCCAAACTGGAGAACTTTGTGTGCGATGCCCACATCAAAACTCAGGGTTCTGCGTGGGTAATGAAAGCAGGTAGTTCAGGCAATGAATGCTCAAAAAAGGGTATAGAGGGAAAAGTTGGGAAGACAATTTTTGACCTTACAGTTCTATTGAGGGTAGTAAGGAGGTGAACATATCAAAAGTCCCCAACCCTACCCCCTGTGCCAAGGGGGTGGGGGTGGTTTAAAGGTACTACTTTTTGGTTTATCACATAGAACTCAAAAAATATGTATCTTAAGGACTTGACTGTTATATAACAAATTAAAGCTTACATAATTTCCTACAATATTTATTCCTTAACTTTTTTATATCTCCTCTAGTTTTCGAGATATCCGCTCTTGAAGGATCTGCATTTTTGAAAAAAACACGTATGCCACCATTTTCTTTTTGTATTTTCGCTCTTATAACTTTTTAAAAATCGATGGAAAAAATCCATGTTGATTATGAACTTATAGAGCATTGAATTCTCTTCAATTTGATCTATAATTTCACACTTCTACGAATTTCCCTACACCTTTTGCAGCAGCTTTAATGTTGAGTGTGAAATCTCCATTGCAACAATAGACCACTTGACAACGGAATTTGGAGGGAATGTTTTAAACAAAATTTTCGACTCTGCAGCTTTGTTGAGACTAGTTAGGAGGAGAACATAATATCTAAAGTCCCAATTCCCAACTTATATGCTATGTGGGTAGGGGTGGGGACTTTTGATATGTTCACCTCCTCACTACCTCTAATAGAACTGTGAGGTCAAAAATTGTCTTCCCAACTTTTCCCTCTACAACCTTTCCTTGACTGGACTAAGGATGATATAAGAGATGAGTGAATCTACAGATTCAGGTGGGTTCCAAGTAAAAATGAGTGCGAATTTCAAAATCATAGATGAGGAATGAAAACACAATATGTTGTTTTCTCTATTGAAAATGTTCTATTTTCACAAAATCTTCGTATTTAAATACCGTATTCAATTGATAATTAAGAGTTAAAGGAAGAGGGCTTCTCAAGGGGTCACCCGTCCAACGGGAGTAGAAGATGCATGTCTCAACTTATCTGACCAATACGATTGCGGCACCACCACTGAGACAACAATGCTTTTTCAAATGTTATTAAATTCATAGTTTAAATATCAACAAGTGTTATTTAACAATGACAATGACAGAATAACAATCATTATAAAATGATTGGAAACGGAAAAACAGTCTTATAAATAGCCGTTACTATTCTACTCCCGAATTTTGATTGCATATTAGTCCAAAAAAGGCTATGATTCTGCTGCAGTTTTAAACACAAACATTTCGATTCCAAAATAATAACAATAACTTTGAATTTAGAATGTTAATATAGGAAATAAATGTGAACAATTAATTGATAAAGTACTTGATTAATTCCCAAGATAGCAGTACGATCATTTAGCCAACAATCGCTTCTCCTAATTTGATCGATAGGATTCACTGAAGTTTTTGAACGAACGTAGAGTAGCGTGTTCCTACAGATGACTGGAGGTTCGATTCCTGGTTTTTGGGTTTGTGTGTTTATATGTTTGACGATAACTTTCGATTTTTTCAATCAATCAACTTTAAATTTCCAAAACATATTCTTTGAATCATTTTCAACAGATCAAGTACGTTGGCCGAAGAAAGCGACTCACTTTTTCATCATTTTTGGAGAAATAAGAAGATGAAAAAGAAAGAACTGTAGTAATTTATTGTTACAAATCACAAATAAGCTTTCAGCTGGTTTATTTAGTGCATGCAAACAATAAGTAAATGCAACTTGAACTATTCCTCTTGATTCTCCTCTGTTTTCAATAGAACAGCTGCAGAATATCAGCGGCTGTTTGAGCGAGTTCTCCAGCCTGGATGGATTATAACTCGTTACAATTTATTGAAAGTATTAATGAAAATAATACTAGTGAGTTTATGAATGGTATTGTCCCCATATCAATAACTCCACAAATTCCCAGACTTCATTTTCATCTTGCCTGTCCGAATGCATTTCAAAATTCTCTCCAGAGTACAATTTTTGTAATTTTATTAGGTGTGTGCCCTCACACAACAGACTTGTAATTCAGTTAGTTGTTGTGGTGTGGGGGGGGTGGAATATAGGCTGTTCGGGTAGTGGAGAGGAGGGGTTGAAGAGGGAGAATTTTTCAACTAACAAAGTCAGTCAAAACCAGATGCCCGCCTGCTTCCATATTGCGTAGTATCGGCTATCAAACCGAATTAGAATTTTACTTTGTTTTGTAGCTTGGTAGCCGTAAACCTTGTTTGACGGCCAATTTATAGCGATGGCCGGCGCTTTTTATCTGCGGCTGATGATGCAGCCAACTCCCCGGCTGCTTGTGCGTATGCCTCAGCTATCAATTCTTTGTTTTCCGTGTTTGTTTGCTGACTGTGTACACAAAAATGCATCTATTTGTAGGTTTGCAGAATCATAAAGTGAAGGATTGAATTTTATTCCTCCCCGTATTTAGTGTGCCAAAAAGTTCAAATTCTATCATAGATGTAAGTTTGCTGAGAAACTAACATAAAATTAAAAAAGAGTGTTCCTATCTCCACTTTGGGATATTAGATAATTGTTTCCTGATTTCAATGTGTTTAAGCATGTTGTAAATTGAAAATTAGATTTCGTAGAAAATAGGTAAATTATTGTATCAACATGGTTTACTATATTAAGTAGATGAATTTATCATCAACCACATTCGAAGAGGAGGAGAAGGAGAAGGAGGACGAGGTGAAGGAGGAGTAAGAGGAGGAGTAGGAGTGGGAGTAGGAGGAGGAGGAGAAGAGGAGGTGGTGGTGGTGGTGGTGAAGGTCGAGCAGGAGAAAACCACACACAAAATAGAAGGACAAGAAAGATAAAGAAGTCAATTAAGTCAAGTGCAAAAATATGTGGAGTTGAATGGGTATTGAATGAAGGTATCAGAGAAACTAGAAAGTGTGGAGTGAGAGAATAGAATGATGGTGGAAAATGTGTAGAGAAAGAGAAGATGAAGGAAAGCAGTTTGAAAAGGAAAAGTTGATGAGAAACTGTATTGTTGCTGTATTGTTTTTAAATTATGACTAGCCGTCAGGCTCGCTTCGCTCGCCATATCCGTCTAGCCAGGGGGCTCCGCCCCCTGGACCCCCAACTGGATCGTCCAAAAATAAGATCAGCGGGCTCGCTTCGCTGGCCTGCATTTTTCATTTGAGCATGCTTCATTCCATCAGAAAGTCAAATTACCGAGAAAACGCAGAAAAGCTGAGAAAAACGTTGATTTTGGGCGTATCTTTGATGAAATATTAAAGTCACCCCATCACAAAATTCTTACACCCTAGCTAAACCTCTGTAACGAATTTGAAGATTTTCTGTCTATTACTTGATGAAAGAACTGAGAAAACGCAAAAAAAACGCTAATTTTGGGCGTATCTATGGCGTTATTTCAAATTCCTTCTAACACAACATTATTACACTCCAGCTGAGCTTCTGTAGTAAATTTGAACATTTTCTGTTTATTTGTTCTCGATAAAGCTGGGAAAGCGCAAAAAGACGCTAATTTTGGGCGTATCTTTGGCGTTATTTCAAATTCCTTCTAACACAACATTATTACACCCCAGCTGAGCTTCTGTAGTAAATTTGAACATTTTCTGTTTATTTATTCTCGATAAAGCTGAGAAAGCGCAAAAAGACGATAATTTTGGGCGTATCTTTGGCGTTATTTCAAATTCCTTCTAACACAACACTACTACACCCTAGCTGAGCTTCTGTACTAAATTTGAACATTTTCTGTTCATTTGTTCTCGATAAAGCTGAGAAAACACTAAAAAACCCTGGAAAAACGCAGATTTTGGGCATATCTTTGGAGATTTTTCCAAATCCGTTCTTAGTGCGCCTCTAAAGGGCCAACTGAACATACCTACCAAATTTGAATGTTTTTGGTCCGGTAGATTTTAGTTCTGCGAGTGAGTGAGTCAGTCAGTCAGTCAGTCAGTGAGTGAGTGCCATTTCGATTTTTGATTATATGAAGTGCCATTTCGATGATTATATATATTATAAAGATGCAGCTACATTCAGGAAAAATGAGAAGATTCAAGTGATATGGAATCACGCTTCAATTAGAAGAAGAAGTACCAAGTAAGAAGCGGAAGAGAGAGTAAAAGAGTGGTGGGAGGTAATGGAAAAGGAGAAGCAGAGTGAGGCGGAGATAAGCGTTTGAACTAATCGTGAAGTGATTGAAAAAATGGATGAGGTGTCTTACTAACAAGAGGATGAGTAATATTGAAAGGTGGAGGAGGAAGAGGTGGAAAAGGAGAAGGAGACGGAGAAGCTGAAGGAGGAAAAGGAGGAGAGGTTAGTGGAGGGTGAAGAGGAGAAGGAGTAGGAGGGGGAGGAGGAAGCGGAGAAGAAGGAGCAGGTACAGTTGGAGAAGGAGGAGGAAGAGAAAGGGTGAAAACAATAATAATTTAATATCACTTTCTATAATAAACTACATGAGTTCTATAAAAGAGAAAAACGAAGAAATATGAGGAAGGCATATAGGTTAAAATTTGAAAATGGAAGGAAAACGGAGAAGAAAACTATAATTTGATAGACAGCAGACAGCATACAAGTGAAGTAGGAGCGGATAAAACGGTCAGTATTTTATCATCTGTTGACTGGAGGAACTTGTTGATTATTAATTTGCTTCCCTGCTATTCGCTCATGCAGTGAGATGTCGATAGCTTCAAGGGGGATGATTAGCAGCAGTGGAGAAGTTCAGAAGTTTATGGGGAGAAAGAAGGAGGAGGGTTTAATTTAGGGATGATGAAGAGAAGGAACACAGGGAGAAGGAAATGAGAGACTAAATAATAATATCCGTGGAAACCGGCCATCAAGCTTTGTGAAAAGCTACTAATTAATTATCCGTCATTATTGAAGAGGTTCTCTCTCTCTTTATCTTTCTCTCTCTCTGTCCTGCTAACTCCTGGCCAAATAACTCGTTAATTCGAACAAGGATTGTCCATTCTCTAAAGATGTAGAGAGATACACTTCAAACTGTTAGCATTAATTGAATGGGAATGGTCGGTATAAGGAATACTGACAGTATTCAGTGAATTGGAATATAGATAATTCGCTACACAGCGATGGAAAATCAGAAAAGCTCTCGCAATCAATCACTCTCTCTCCCTCCCTCCCATTCAACTTCCACTTCACTTCTATTTTCTGACCATCTTCCTCAATTATTTCCATCTCTTTCTTCCATTCTACGTCCAATGCAGTGGTCGTAGTAGTCCATGCCTCTTGTTCTCTACGTCTTCCGTCTCCCTTCGTGCCACTGTTCCACTCTTGTGCTTTTACTTTCTTATTCATCTGCTATTTTGTTTTCGTTTTTTAACCTTCTCATAATTTTCTTGGATTTTCTATCCATTGTTCTCCTTACTAGCATTCTCCTGACTTTCTCACCTCCACCTCCTTTGTTTCCTTCCTCTTCTTCTTCATCATCATCATCATCATCATCATCATCATATTTTTGAACTTTTCCTCTTTATTGTTTTCGTCCTTCTTCATCTTAATCTTCCCCTCCCTGTAATTTTTCTTCTTTTTCTTCTTCTTCTTTGTCTCTTCTTCTTCTTCATCATCACCATCTTTTTCAACTTTTCCTCTTTTATACATTTTTTGTTTTTCTCCTTCTTCCTTTTTTCCCTCTTTTATACATTTTTTTTGTTTTTCTCCTTCTTCCTTTTTTCCCTCTTCTTCTTAATCTTCCCCTCCCTGTTATCCTTCTTCTTTTTATTCTTCTTCTTCTCCATCTACTCCATCTCCTTCAACATGATCTTCTCCATCATTACTTATCTTCCCCTTTTCTTTTAATATTTTTCTTCTCCCTCCTCATCCTCTTCCTCTTAATCTTTTTCTTCTCCCTCTTCCCCCTCCTAAATCTTTCTCTTCTTCTTCTTCTTCTTCTTCCTCTCCTTCTCCTTCTTTTTCTCTTTCTTCTTCTTTTTCTCCTCTTCCTTCTTATTCTTCATCTTCTTTCTCTCTTCTCATCAGTTTACAACTCTGCACACTTGAAACAATTATTTTACCTTCTCTCAGGTATTTGTGTCCTCTAATTAGTGCTCTAACTGCTCTGCTCAGCAATTTAAAGAGTAGTTGATAAGCAGCCCTTCAGTTGCCAGGCAACCCAAGTGGACGATGGTCCTTGGAAAGGAAAGGATTTCATCAGGAAATGACCATTGGCCGTACCTGTTTTTAAGTGGAACTAATTATACTCTCTTTGATCCTCTTCTCCTGATCCTTTCATTCCACTCCTTCAACTTTATCTCTCGTTTGCACGTACTTATATTTAATTTAACTCCGGTTAAGTGATTTCATCTTACAAACCAAAGCCTTGAGAACCTATGAGTAGCAATGGATCTAACAATTATTGAATGATGTCATCTAACAATACTAATTTTCTGTTTGGGATTTTATTATAGTTTGTGTAAAATAAGTTGAGACTTGGCCCTCCATCCAAAGAAATTACATGGTTGCCAATTCGTGTAGAATTGCAACTTTCTCAAATTTCCAATTCAACGTCAGAATTTGATGTGGAATATCATCCCCGATATCCTAGTAGTGCTAGAAAAGATCCAGGTTTGAAGGATTAAAAGGAAATTTAACTTTTATGATAAAATTGGAAACATCGCGAAAATTTGTTTTTATTTAGAATATCACTTCTCTCGGAATCATGGTACGTCATAATGCGTAATAATTTTGCATCAAATTAACGGGGAGAATGTGTCCTTTCTATTGGTGTCTGAATCATTTTTATCCGACCCATAGATATATTTTAATTAATAATAATTATTATTTATAAACTAATTAATACAAGTTATTTTTTAATTAATTATTATGTTCGTCAATGTCGAGACATCTCAAGCAGAAAACATGCAATTTTCGACATGCTGGAAACTTTTTTGTTTCAAAAGATAAGTGGGTGGTGGAAGCGAGAAAGTTTCTCAGAAATAATTGAAATTATTTTTTCAATTGTCAAATGAAGTCGGTAGATCGTATTTTGGTCTCCAAGGAATTTTAAAGTTCGGAGGGCGACTGCATGGTATGCATTGTGTACCAGATTGTATGCTAAAAGCTGGAAATTTACGAGATATTTGACTGAATTATTATTACAAACGTAAGCAGCTGATTGCCTCTAGAAAGGCTGTAATGAAACTCACTGCTTGGATTATTCGAGGCGAGGTTGTCATTTTCACTATTTTATAATCATGTGGCTTGCAGTTGCTGAATATTTTTCAATCGTATTGTATTTTGTTTTTGTTGATCCCAGCTATTGAATGGTGGCACACCATTCAGTCGCTATCCATGACTTTGAAACTCCTGAGAGGCCAAAATACGTTGTTCCGAGTACGTTTGACAATTGGAAAAATAACTTCAATTATTTCTGAGAAACTTTCTCGCTTCCACCACCCACTTATCTTTTGAAACAAAAAAGTTTCCAGCATGTCGAAAATTGCATGTTTTCTGCTTGAGATGTCTCGACATTGACGAACATAATAATTAATTACTATTGGTCGGATAAAAATTATCCAGACACCAATAGAAAGGACACATTCTCCCCGTTAATTTGATCCAAAATTATTACGCATTACGACGCCCCATTACGACGCCGCATTACGTGATATTCAAAAGAAAAACAAATTTTCGCGATGTTTCCAATTTTATCATAAAAGTTGAATTTCCTTTTGATCCTTCAACCCTGAAACTTTTCTAGCTCTACTAGGATATCGGGGATGATATTCTACATACAATTCTGACGTTGAAACGGAAATTTGAGAAAGTTGCAATTTTACACGATTTGGCAACCCTGTGATTTCTTGGGATGGAGGGCCAAGTCTCAACTTATTTTACACAAACTATAATTGAACTTTCTCCATTATTATGACAAGTTTGCATCTTGGAGTATTTGAGCGATTAAAATTGTCCTCATAATATAATTGTTGAATGTATGTTATTGAGGCAAGTAATTCCAACGAGACTAGAGAGCTGAAAAGATAGAGGTTGGAATTTGGCCCTGAGATTGAAGTTAGCTGTCATACAAATAACGATAGCGACAATAGGAGTTCGTAGAATATTTATGTAGTCCTACACTGACAGTACTGAGAGGAACAACCCTCAAAAATCAATGAACCGTTTACTTGAAGAGTAGTCCTGTTACATACCAATCTTTGCCCATTATGCCAGTCTTTTTCGGGTGTAATAAAGATACTCATCGCTTATTTGGACAGTAATTTGTTGAATACATGAATCATATTTGTTATTACCGAATACCGTGAATTCCTTTCCCCTCCAAACAAACCTCTCTCTAAAAGGGTTGCGATAATGTAGAATCTCAATAACTTCCGCACCTCTCCTCTCCCAAGGGGGGAACCGCTCCCCTTTTCGAGGGTACTCACCCCCCAACACCTAAAGGGCAGCTTGCATTATGGAAAACCGCCCGAAGAAACAGAATCGCTTGGCTCTTGCCGCCTTTTTCACGGTTAATTTTAATCACAAACGTCCTAAAAGACTGCGCTAATGGAAATCCGTTTCCGGAGTCAGCCCCATACGCTTTTTAAAATTCCCTAAAACTTTTTTCGGGGGAAGAAGGCTCACTGATATCCACTCATGTTTCTCCTGTGACGTCATGATAGACGCATGTCGGTCTGTAGACGCGCGTGTAGTTTGTGAATAATTGATTGTTATGTACCCTTTCACACCAAACGACAACGCAGTGTCAACTTTTTCACGTTCCTATTGCGTCAACTTGTTACATCAACTATTCTGCTTGTTTTCAGTTACTTCTGTTTCTTTCTTGTTTTTTCGACACCTGTTTCTGTTAATTTTCAGTTTCATTCCGACTGTCGCTCAGAGGTTTGATCAGAGAGTACCAGAGTATGCAACTTGAAAAGGTGTCGAATTGTATGTACAAATTAAAAGAGAATATTTTATTATTTTTCTTCACTATTTTATTCACGACTTCACTTATAGAGCTACTTCAATAATAATTGGAATGAAATAAAATCATAAAGTACTCTCTTATATTAATCTATTAAAGCACCAATAAAATAATACAAGTTATGACGAAAATACTCTCAAGTGAGAAATTTGAACACTCACTCTTGGTGGTTTTAAATTTCTTGCTGGTTTCACACATTTCAAGTCGAACAGAAACGTGAGTGTTAATACTTTTCACAAAATAGTTATTTCTGCAACTAGTGCGCAAAGTGACAGTTTGCTGCACCGAAAGAAACGTTTACAGGAATGGCTTCTTGAGTGCAGCAGAGGAACTTTGTGCACGTATTTCACATTAAATTTTTCCTACAGTTACCATTGAATATGAGAAGTGGTTGATTGAATGATTATGGGTAAAATGATGGCTGAAATCCATCAAATGTTTGTGTGTGTGTGATGCTGTTATTATTAACAACCTTAATCCATTTAAAAATTAATAATCCAATGAAGTTGAAAATTCTCAGCCAAAGATCTCATTTTTATTCATTCAAGAATCAGAAAAAACACAGATGGAACAAAAAATTCACATTCAAAATACACGTCAACAGCTTGTTGGCTGAACCGAGCTGCAAGATGGCTGAATACAACAAGATGGATGAACCGACAAGCGCGCGACCTAGCGGGAAGAATCGTACCTAAGTTTGTTTCATCAAGCTAAAAATTACTGAAACACGATTCAGAAATTTAGACTTTTGCTCAAATTACCGAGAAAAATGCTCAAAGTAAACTGAAAAATATTTATAAAAATAACATAGACAACAGAGAATATTTATTGTAGTATTTTTATGTTTTTTATAATTTCTATTAAATTTATATGAATATCGAACGGTAATCATTTAACCTCAAAATTCGAATTTTATAATGTATATTTGCTACTTTTCTCATTTCTTGCAGTTGAAATAATAATTATCAATAGAAAAGAACTATTATTTATTATTAAATGATAAGAATTCGTAAATGATGATAATTCAGATGAACATTATTCTTGTTTTGGATTTCTAGATTGGGATTTTATCATAAATGTAGGGTAGCCATTGAAATGATTCTTATCTAAATCTAACCACAGTCATTGTTACCAACTTAATTTTTGTTTTCGTGCACTAATCCTCCATATAACCCACCAACTATTTTGTGTTGCCATATTGCAAATCTGGAGTGCAGAAAAAAATTTTCCCGCACTAGAGCGGAAAAGTGAATCTTTGCGTTCTGTAATCAGTGCAGGAATCGTCACTTTTCAAGGTAACTGTAGGAAAAAGTATTTATTAGAGGGAATAATAGCTCTACAGTTACAATTCTATTGAATTCAAAAAGACCAGTCTGGATATACTGTATAAGAAATTGTGATGTAGTGAGATGTCTACTGGAAAAAATTAAATGCTAGATGGATAATTCAATTTAAATGATCAGTATGAAATTACTTGTGATCGTAATATTCGGCATGAGATTGAAATAAATTTATTTGGTTTCATATTTACTGTACAAATAGAGAGGCTGAAAGGGAGCGATTTTATGAATGGAGAATGTAGTGTTGTGGTGATGATGAATGGAGCTTAAAAGGAATGGTGAGCATTTCTATTTAAATTTATTGTTTGTCTTTCACAGGAATTTCAGGATAAGGATATGTTCCGGGAGGTTTTGGGGAAGGGTGGATTAAGAGGTTGGAAGGGGAACACTAAGGGGAACTGCCCCTCCACATCGCACCAAAGCAATCCAGTCAAAAACAATAATTCTAGCTCCTCTTTTCGCGTTTGATAATAACTTAACTCCCCAAATCACCCTCCGCCCCAATGTACATTCTCATCTTCTTCTTCTCATTCTCCACTCCTTCTTTATATTCTTTGTCAACTCTCCTGCTTTTCCTCTTTCTTAATTCTATTACTCCTTTTTCTTCTCCTTCTCCTTCTCCTCCTCCTTCTCCTTTTCCTTATCCTTCTCCTTCCCCTTCTCTGCCTCCTCCTTCTACTTCTCCTTCTCCTTCCCATTCTCCTTCTACTTCTCCATCTTCTTCTCCTTCCCCTCCTCCTTCTGCCTTTCCTTTTCCTTCTCTTTTCCTTCTCCTTCTACTTCACCTTCTCATTCTTCTTCTACTCCTCCTTCTCCTCCTTCTCCTCCTTCTCCTCCTTCTCCGCGTTTCTACTTCCGTTCCACCCACTTCATGAATTAATTTCCTCCAACTTTATCCTTTTCTCCTGTTTCTCTTTCTACTCTTGTTTATCTCTTCTGATTCTTCATAGTTTTTAGACACTGTTTCCTCACCTGTTTTTATCCTCTGTTACTCATTCCTTCTGTCACCAGTTTTCCTTCCTTCTTCTTCTCATTTATCGTTATCCTCCTTCTACCATGTAGCTCATATGATTCCTTAACATATATTATATATTTCACATCATATCCCAGTCATATGTTGGTGAGAATAAAGAGCGGGAAGGCGGAAAAGCGGCATGTACGATATTTTCTCTCAAAATTCGGGGACACATGACACGGCCAGATTCAACAAACTAGGGTTTTCTCTGATTTTCCACGTATTTTCCTCGGAATTCCCTCGAGACGTGAGATTGTCCTCCGTTGAATGTACATGCTAACATTGATGCGTGAAAAATTAGCTATCAAGTTCACTGGATTTGAAAGGTTGCCTTCGACAAAGAATCTTTGGTCTGTATATGTGTGTGTTTTCAAATTTTCTATGAAGGTTTTCTAATATACAGTCGAACCTCTGTATAACGAAGTCGATTATACCGAGAAAAAATTCGCTGCAGAGAGGTATTCGTTATTGAGAGGTTCTGTCAAGAAAACTGCCACGAACCTATGGATCTTATAATATCGTATCACGGCGGTAAATAAATGAATATGGTACATAGAACATATCATCGCGAACGTAGGTAGGGTGCCTATTAGGCCAATATTAATATGGAAATTTGAAAATTCATGCAGGTTAGAATAAAAATCATGTTTTTTGAATATTTATAAAATTTAATAAGTAAGTAAACTCACCAATTTATTTTCAGAAAGCTTGATTTGTACTATTAGTAGAGTTTAATCAAAGTACATACTCTGTAGCAATATTTTTCAACTCTTCACACCACTATTAGATGGAACGCAAAATACGGTTATTTTGTCAATAACTTCACTATAAATGCTATAATAACTCAACTTTACTATTTTTTTAATGTTTAATATTTGAAAAAGTGAGTAATTTTCGGCTCAATTTTGCATTTGAATAAAAAAATCATGTTTGATAAACAACTCACATCTATTTAAACAGTCAGACATGTCTGGTACACTATTTTTCAGTTTTAATCCTTGCCTGATCATTTTGAAAGCCTCTAGAACTTTTTGATGTGACGGATTATTCTTGTCAGGTTCGTCACAGCTATCATCATCTTAGTCAGTTTAAAGGATTGAAATGTGTGACAAAAGCAAGAATGAGGAAGTCCAGTTGTTCACCTGCCTGGTCTACAATAACGACAAGTTCATGGAATTCAATTTCCAGTAACTTGCATTCAATTTCCGACATGTGTTTCACCCTCTATTGACTGTCTACCACCCTATCTTCTTCCTACCTGAATTGCCATTATTTTTATAAAAGCTATGACTATTTTATACAAGATTAAAGCTTAGGCTACATAATTTCCTACACTATTTTATACAAAATTAAAGTTTACATAATTTCCTACAATATTGATCTCAAAACTTTTTCTATATCTCTTTCTAGTCTATTGACCTTTCTGCTGAAACTAAACAATTCCTTGAAAATAACTGTCTGCTTCCTATACACACTACACTTTGTATGTTGAAGTCAAGAGAAAACTTTGTTGTTGAGAGGTCCGAAATACGTTAAATAGAGGTAAATAAGCAGCCAAAACTCAAAAATGTCATGGAACCAGATGAAAATTCGTTGTGTAGGGGAATTCGTTAAGTGGAGGTTCGTTATAGAGAGGTTCAACTGTAAAAGGTTCCATCTTCATGATCTGCCATCGTATCGTATCGCACATCTACTTTCTTGCACTAAGTATAAAATACATTAGATATAAGAGAAGAAAGAGAGGATAGAAAAATATAAGAAAAATAATAATAATAATAATAATTTCAATTTATTTAAAGTTAAAGTTACATAGTATCATATACATACAGTGTTTTGTTGCTCCTCTAGCTTAGAGCTAATTGAGGAGTATTCAAATTTCATACTACATCATAATAGTTATCTATATATATAAAAGCGAAATGGCACTCACTCACTGACTGACTGACTGACTGACTGACTGACTCACTCACTCACTCACTCACTCGCAGTACTAAATATCTACCGAACCAAAAACGTTCAAATTTGGTAGGTATGTTCAGTTGGCCCTTTAGAGGCGCACTAAGAAATCTGGCAATATTTTAACTCTAAGGGTTGTTTTTAAGGGTTTAAAGTTCGTCTTTTAGCATGTATATTCTTCTTCTCCCAATCTCTTAATTATAATTGAAATTTCCATATCATAATTATGTTACTATAGAACTATAATCTAGATAGAGTACCTCTTCGAAACAGTTGTTAACTGGCAACTAAATTAATAATTTTGTCAGTTTGGCATTAAGTTGAGTTGACTTTGTTAGGTTGGCACCAAGTTGAAGATTTAAATGCATTTATCGCGGAAAAATTGATTGGGCACTGCTACTTCAATCCTGGGAATATTATATTACTAACCGTCAGGCTCGCTTCGCTCGCCATATCCGTTTAGCCAGACGTTTAGTCTGGCCCCCGACTAACATATGATAAAAATGCTCAAATGAAAAATGCAGGCGAGCGAAGCGAGCCTGCTGATTTCATTCTTGTTCGATCCAGTCGTGGGTCCAGGGGGCGGAGCCCCCTGGCTAGACGGATATGGCGAGCGAAGCGAGCCTGACGGCTAGTACATTCTATAAATACTACAAATGAAAATTTTTGTAAAGTGTTCAATAAACTAAATTGAAAGTCTATTATAGTTCTATCTGGGATTTGATATTAAAGTTCTAATTTCTACCACTTGAATCAAAACATTAGTCACTCTATATTCTACTAAATCGGTGATCAACCTTGCAGACATTATTGTCTCTTGCATTTAGGTGGCTGTGAACAGCTGACTAGCTGAACCAACATGCACATCAACAATATTACAACACACACACAGTCATAGAATACAAAAACATAACCTATCCTCCAAAAAAACATTTATTATACTACAAACTGTAATATACACTCTCTTAATCATTTTCAACTGCTTCTAAAGCACTTTTTTGTTTACAATATTAAAATTATTCTTATTTATTTATTCGTCCATAGTTTTTTTCTTTTCCATTTCCCATTGTACAGTGCAGTTTATTATTGTCTACTATGTGCAAACTAACCTATCTACTAACTAACCTATTAGAATATTAACAATAATCTTCAACATATCTTTCCATTCAAACAATTCCTATAAAATAATTCTTAAGTTTAGTTTTTATTTCATTTCTTTGTAAATTTTTCAATTCTGGTGGCAAATCGTTCAACAGGTAAGGGATTCTGTATTTTAATAGGTTCTTACCATAATTATTATTATAACGCTGTGCTCTAAATAGCCTATTTCTCAAACCATAACTTATTTCATTTATTTCCCTTAATTCATCTTCAAAATAATGTCTGGACAAATCAGTGTATTTTGCGAGAGATTCTGGTGTCATAATACCCAATATTCCAAGCTCGACTCCATTAAATAATGTATTTGCTACTCTTCTAACTACATCATACAACGGCTGTCTCAAATACACTGGTGCTAAACTATGAATTGTAATACCATAGAATATTATACTTTGAATCATAGAGAAATAGATAATTCTTTTAATATTTATTGGAAAACAGTGGCTAATTCTAGAGCATTTGTATAAAGCAGCTTTCATAATTCGCAGCATCCTATTATTGTGTGAATTGAATTTCATGTCTGCATCAAAAACAACTCCTAGATGCGTAATATTCTCACTGAATTCCAAATGCTGACACCCGCATGTGTTTCTCAAATTATTATATCTTAGACATTCTGCTTTATGGCAAATTAATTTATAATTGTACAAACCTACGTTAATTCTAGGATTTCTAAATATAATTACCTTTGTTTTCTGTGAATTTATCTTGATACCGTTGTTGAAAAAATATTTATTAGCCAAACTGAGATCCTCTTGCATGTATCTTATGCTCATTATTATGCTAATATTATAATACTACTATGCCCATAATAATAATAATAATAATAATAATAATAATAATAATAATAATAAATAATAATAATAATAATAATAATAATAATAATAATAATAATAATAATATATAATAATAATAATAATATAATAATAATAATAATAATAATAATAATAATTATAATAATATGAAGAAGAAGAAGAAGAAGAAGAAGAAGAAGAAGAAGAAGAAGATGAGGAGGGGGAGAATAATTAGAATTGAGATGGTAATGAGATGAAAATAGTGGATGAGGGCGTTATAATGGAATGGTTTGTAAGTTGAAAACGTAATTAATATTGACACGATTTTAATAATAAGCAGGAAAGAAGACAAACAGGGGAAAAGCGTAGGAGTAGAAGTAGAAGAGGCAGAATGAAATACAGAAGAAGAAGAAGAAGAATAGAAGGAGGGTGTAGTAGAAATAAGGAAGGAAGCGCAAACCGTACATTGTTTAACGACTGCAAGATTTTCTCATTGTATGTAGACGCTATTTTACAAGCGGCTTCTTCGCCTAATCATGTGTGCGACAAAGAGGTGATGAGAATGATGAGGAAAGAAAGTAGAAAGGAGGTAGAAAGAGAGAGAGTGAGTGTGTATGTGCGTGTAAGAAGGAGAGAGAGTGAGTGAGATTGATGAGAAGGGTGCGGTTAACGAAGTCTATTCATGTGGATGAATGAAAGAGGTTAGAGACGTCCATTAATGAGAATGTAAAATGTTCATTGTTCTAAGACTACTGTGTGTTGTGTAGCAGGCTGCCTTTTATCAGCTACTGAACTACTAAAATCATCAGACAAAGCGGAGCCACGTAATTGGCTCTCCTCACTCGTGGAGGCAAGAAGAAGGGAGAAGAAGACAACAAGGTGGTGCGAAGAAGTGGAAGAAGACGAAGAAGGAAAAGCGGATACGGAGAAGTATTTGTGGAAGAAGAACTTTTAATAAAATCAAGGAGGAGATAAAGTAGAAGAAATAATTATAAAGAAGACAAGCTGGTGCGGAGAATTAGAAAAAGACGAAAAAGGTGAAGCGGATCAGGTGATGTATTAGAAAAAGGGGAAGTTTGAATGAAATTAAGGAGGAGATAAAGTAGAAAAAAATTATTATAAAGATGACAAGATGGTGCGAAGAAGTAGAAAAAGACGAAGAAGGTGAAGCGGATTAGAAATATTAGCAAGAGAAGAACTTTGAATGAAATCAAGGAGGAGGTGAAGTGGAAAAAATAAAAAATATTTGGTTGTAATACATAGTTATTTGTGCAACTAGTGCGCAAAGTGTCAGTTTGCTGCACCGAAAGAAACGTTTACGCCCGAGCCGTAGGCGAGGGCGGAATGGTTTCTTGAGTGCAGCAGAGGAACTTTGCGCACGTATTTCACATTAAGTTTTTCCTACAGTTACCATTGAATATGAAAAGTGGGTAATTATGGGTAAAATTGCCTGAAATGCATCAAATGTTTTTCTGTGTAATTTTATTATTGATAAAAACCTTAATCCTGAAATCCTAAAGTCCTCGTTGTCGTTGGTTATAATATATAATGAATAATATATAAAATATATAAAATATATAATGAATAATTAGCGCGTTGTGCTTGGTTGCACCTCTGCTCACTATAGCAGCCACAGCAGTCACTGTTACCAACTTCATTTTGATTTTGCTGCACTGTTGCTCCATATAACCTACTAAGTATTTTGCGTTGCCATGTTGCAAATCTGGAGTGCAGAAAAATTTTTCCCGCACTAGAGCGGAAAAGTGATTCTTTGCGTTCTGTAATCAGTGCAGCAATGGCCACTTTTCAACGTAACTATAGGAAAAATAAATAACTTCATTATTGTTTTTCACTGCTAAGTAGTTCCTTATGGGAGCTTTATCTCCCTGAGTACTTGGTTCTAATCACAAAATAAGGAGAATCAATGAGGAAAACATTTGGGGATCGAAAATAAGAGAAGATATTGTTCCTTACTCCTCAGCTGTAACGCACAATGAGAAAAGGTTGGCCCTGACATTACTCTGTAAAAGATAAATATGTTCAAAATATAGCTCCCTGTATTCACAAAATAATATCGTTGTACCCTTTAAAAAAGGGTACTAGTACCGTTATAAAAAATGGGTTCATGGTACCCTTTAATAAAAGGATACTATAATGATATTTTATAAATAGAAAATAAGTAGCTCTGAATACATACATTTCAAGCTCCGTGTATGTTTTACATGAATAATGAACCCAGATGTATGAGCCTTTGCTAACCTACATGATGATTGACCTGAACTATTTTAAGATGAAAGACATGGCTAAACAGGGAAAACCAGGTTTTAACAATCACATATGCCATATGGTATTAAAATCTCAAGAATCAATACTACCCCGGTGAGATCTCCATTATTCTACATTTCAATCATTCTTCTATTCTTCTTTGAAATTATTTTCGGCAATTACTTCGCGAATTCTATTTTGCACACTTAAAAAATGTTATAGGATAATTATGTATTGTTTCTTATTCTAAACTTTTTTTTTGTAAATGTAAATGGAAAATACATTTATTTTTCTGGTGAGTATTTATAGAGATGTCCTTTTCACAACTTTCTTCCAATTCATGTTACGAACTATCATAATTATTCGTTCAAATCTGGTGCCTTGTGCAGCCCTAAGAACCATTCATTGGCTAAAACTACAGTAACTATATAACTATAAAACTGGTTATAGCCACTGTAGCTAAGACCAATGGATGTGTAACAATCCGTCATCATGACACCGTACAACTAATATAAAACTGCGATAAAACTATATTTATAAAACTACACACTTTATAAACGCACTTGGAAGTCCGTAAAACTAAAGAATATTAATACTAAACGATACTTCAAGTTGAAAATACGTAAGGAGTAAGATAGCCAACCAGTGAAAGGTACACCATTTTCAATTAATACTAAACGATACTAATATATTTATAAAACTGCGATAAAACTATATTTATAAAACTACACACTTTATAAACGCACTTGGGAGTCCGTAAAACTAAAGAATATTAATACTAAACGATACTTCAAGTTGAAAATATGTAAGGAGTAAGATAGCCAACCAGTGTAAGGTACACCATTTTCAATATGTCCATCAGTCATCATGACATCGTTAATACAAACGCACTTTTAAGTCCGTGGAGATATACTCGTATTTCAGTTACCATGAACAGAAAAAGACAAACCACCGGTTACAAGAGAGAATGCACTGTTTTAATCTAGTGAACCAAGCGAGTCCATCGACGCATATTATAATTATTTATGGTTGGTCTCCAGAATATCGTTGAAATATCTATTTTATATCTCACAAAATTGGATTGGAAAGTCCGTTCCTCGAAACTTCGGTTTGGTATTGTTAAAGAGGAGCTTCATCCAGAGAGCGACTTTAATTCTATGTATTGTCTCTGAAAATTAACACATCATTACTGATTTTATAATTGTCTGCGAATTTCATTGGAGAGAATGAATTTGTTAGCAAGTTTCACTGAGGCGTATTGCAATTCATGCTTGGTCACCAGAATATTACTACCACGTGACAGATTCCATAACTGGCTGTCGGAGAATTATTTCGTTGAGGAGTGAATAATCATTGTTCTGAGTAGAGCTCGTTGGGCGTAATTTAGGATGTAAACCGGTGTTGAATTCAGAATTCTATTACAGATGAGAATGTAGTTGTTTCAGTGGTCATAGTCAGGATAATGATTATCAAGTTCTGTGGTGAGATTCTCATTTTAAAGTCAGCATTTAATAAACATTATTTGCTATTCGTGTCTGTCATTAGACAAAGCAGATGTCACCATCCTTTCCTAATAAATGAGTTATTAAAAATATTGTTTGAACTGCAGGCCTGCACAGTAGTACACTTTTTTTACAACTGGTAAGCGCGACATTTTTTTTTTTTGGTTTGTAATGTTACTGTTTATAGTGTAATATTGTTAGTATTTTAATAATGTTAAACTGATACTGAAGCTCTTTTTCCTTTTTTCTTGTCTTTTTAGTTTTTTTTACTCTTTCTCAATTCGCTTTGTAAACTGTAACACTTCTTTTCTATTTTAATTAGTCTTTTTTCCGCCCAAACAGGTTTTTGTAACCTTTGGGATTATTTTTCATGTTTATTTGATTTTTGGTAATGTTCTTCAGGGTATGATTGTGATTTTTTAGTTATATGGTAATTGTTTCAGTGACTATGGTAATTTCATGCTCTGTATGTATTGTAAAAAGGGAAAATAAATTGATTTGATTTGAATTTTTTAATATCAAGTTGTTTTCATGATCACAACAACACAGAACGTGTCATAGTTATAGTGAAATTTACGCATAGTCAGTTATAAAGTACAATATTGTTGCAACAAATTTCACAGCACAATTCTAAATCTTCGGTCTCAATTTCTTTTCAAATTCTGAATATTCGTAAATCACCTGCTGCTCTATAATTCATGACCAAATCATACCAGGAAGCCAACCTATCCTTGTTATTTTATTGACAATCCAATACTTCATGACCCCATATTTATTGCTCATGAACGACAATTCTCAAAATGCTCCACCCATTTACAGAATGGTGGTACAACCCTAATTACGTCATTTTACGTTAGTAAAACAGACCAATAAATTTCTCTTTTGTCCAATTCGAAATAGTGCAAACGAACAGAGGGAGCATTTGAGCATGGTGTAAATCAAAACAATAGATACGTGTAAATCAGGCTGTCGATTATGTTTTTGACATTGGGTCGAGGAATTCGTTCCAATAGGTGTGGCGTTGTTCTGGAAAGGTTTGCGGTTTTGAAATATGGGAGAGAATTATTATCCTAGGAGAGGAAAGAGTGAGGGGAGGGAGGAAAATAGAAGTGCAGGGGTGGGTAGAAGTTTGTTTTGAATGTGGAAAGCGAGAGAGAAGAGTGATAGGGTGAAGAGAGAGTATAGTGATTGAGGAATAGTGTATTAGGAGACAGAAAAGAAATATGTTTATAAGAGTTTGAGTTAATAGGATGGTAAATCTCTCTTATATGAATGAAAGTAAAATGCACCTGAAGTTGAAAAGTATTGGAATTCAGGGATCACGAAGAGCCTGTAGTCTCCTCTCAATCATATTACTGTTCAATGATTTGTGATTATAAATGAATGAAATGAATAGATGAAAAAATACTGTTTATAGGGGTTGCCCAAATGATGCTACCACACAAGATTTTGAAGCGTTGTCGAAAGTCTCACACACAACCCTACATGACTACAACCCATTAATAAATAGAATGTCGTGTAACTTCAATCACATCAATGGTTACGTGGTAAGGTCGTAAATTATGAATGAGAATTGGTCAAAATCAACAATTTTACAGCGATTCAATAATATTACTGTTACGTTGAGCACATACTTTTTGGAAGGCTATGGTGTGTTTGGATAGTTGGATAATATTATTATTATAACACTCATGTGCTTCATACTAAAGGTGGGTTTTGGTTTATGCGAAATGTTTTGATGACTATGTAAGACTACTTTTGGCGTTTATGGAAATGTCTACACTTTTTTAGGCTGCGAACGAGTGAAATTGAAGTACCATAAGAGCTTGAAGTATTCTTCAGTAGTCGTCGAATTATTACCCTTTAGGTTATTCTGTATCACAATATAAAAGAACCCTGGCTGAATGGCTATCTGGTTTATGCCAGGGGGATTGCGGGCGTCTGTTTCGATCTGTTTATGTTTGACGTATCCTTGTGTGAATTGGATGGCTTTATGCATGGGGGAGCATTTTAATTAAAATTAAAAAAATTAATAAATAAAAAAATTATAGCCTAATAAAAAAAAGGCTTAGTCATAATCATAAACTTTGAGGTAAACTTTCTCAGTTGCATCATCTGTCGCTGGGCTCCGATATGCATGGGGCTGTTCAGTTGGACCTGCACATAGATTATAATTATTATAGTTTCCTTAAAAAAAAATTCTAAAACCTTAGTGACTCCTTTAGCAGCTATCGTGGTGACTCCTGTAGTTCTCCTTCTCTTCTGTTATCCTCATCCTCGCGCGCTTGTGTGTGTGTGTGTGTGTGTGTGTGTGTGTGTATGTGTATGTGTATGTGTGTGTGTGTGTGTGTGTGTGTGTATGGTGTGTGTGTGTGTGAATTATTGAATTTTAATTTACTAATTTTGTTTAAAGATAAAATTATATAATATGTGGATGGTTCTTATAATCATTGGTACTGAGTTATTATTATCATTATTATTATAAATCAATAAATTCAACTACATTGATTTATAACAAGCTGTTTTTTATTAGGTAAGATTCGATGTATTCTCTTCTTTTTTATTTTTGCTATAGTAACGTTTCTATTATTGTATTACTTTATGATTGGCTACCTACTGTACATCGACCCAAATACAGACCCTAGAGGTCCATATGAGCGATTATTGAAGTGATTGTAATACTTGTTTTGTTTTTTTTTTAATAAAAAATTTGAATTTGAATTACGAGTCATAAACAAAGACCTACCTTCTATAGTGAGGTGCACTTTATAATGGCAGTGTTTGTTTAGCAATGGTATTGCTATCCTTGTCTATCATTCAACAAAGCGGATAGCGCTATCTCTTCCTCGCTTTGCTCTGTTGCCAGATCGTCTTTTAACAATGTAAAACTAATTATTAATTGACAAAACATTTCATCTTAATTATGAAAATTCATTATGAAATTATTGAAAAATATAATTTATTGCCTAATAAAATATATTGATTACTTTAAACGAGAATGAACAGTTAATATTACATAAATAAACCTGTATCAGCTACCGTCTATAGAAGGCATTGACAAGACAGGGGATCGGCAACATTGTTCTCCTATCTCTCTTCACTGCCATTATAACGTGAACCTCACTATAGGTGGAGCATAGTATAAAGAATGAATGTCATCCTATTCTATCAATTTCTTCAAGTTAGCTCAACAGATCTCAAAAATAACAATAACTACAACGATTCTCAAGGAGTCTTATCAAATTTATGATGAAATATGTGACAGCATTTCTAGTGAAATTTGTGACGAACTCCAAACGAAATTTGTGACAAAAATTTGTGATGAATTCTAACGGAGTTCGTGATGCAAAAACTCATTTGCACCGGGGTCTCCCCCTCCATCTGTCTTTTTATGTATCAATTTTTGTGAATAAACTCCTCTAAACTGTTGGACTGTAATCTGCTGCTGCTAACTTGAGCTGCGTCTGTCTGAGATTCATTGTCGCGCGCGCGAATTATTGGCGCGTAAGTGAGCAGGCTTGAGCGAGGGAGAGCGATTGTCGCGAGGCGTCCAGGCGTGATTTGAAGCGTCGGCGACAAAGCTACAACCGGACATCTGTTCGGGATCCCAGCAGACAAATCGACGACGCTAAGTCGGTTTTATGCTGACTGAGCATTGAAAGCTCCATATTATAATATACACGGTATGAGAATATTTCTGTGTTCGTGAGGGTATATATATATATATATATATATATATATTATATATATATATATATGTGTGTGTGTGTATGTGTACATTGCATGTATAATATAATGTGATATATTATAATTTATAAGTGTACATTCCATAAATGTGACGGATTTGAAGTGAAGCTCAGTGGCGCAAATTTCTTACAATTGTTCAGAGCCTGATGGAGAAAATTTCTTAAATTTTAAACTTGAATGAGATTAGACGCTTGGTAGCCTTCCAAAGCTCATAATCTCCAGCTTGAAAGTAATTTGAAAAGTATAGAAATCATTGCCATATTGATGTAGAAACTGTCCTATAATAAGGTGAACTATTTTCACTGAAATTTTGGAAATAACTCAACACGAGTACGCCATTAACAAATACAAGGAAATAACAGATACAAGCAGCACAATGGATGTCTGTGGTGGAAATCACTCAGAAAAAAAAATGATTTACGAAAAATGTGAATTTCATGGATATTGCTTGTACAAGTTATTCAGGATTTCATTTTTATCTAGGTATCCGTTATTTTAAACTCTTATATATAATATTCTCCAAAATAGTAAGTTAACGAAGAGAAAATGAGGAAGAGAAGGAACAAGGTGGGTAGTTGAAAAGGAGTATATAGTTGAAGCTTTCACAAGAGTATAAGAGGAGAAAAACAAGACATCCATGTGAGAGATGAAATGGAAGAACATTTTTCGAAAATTGTCAGTAGATTGACACTGCACGTCATATCTGAAAAAAAAAACATTTGAGAGGTTAGAGAGCAGCAACTCTCGCTGTTGAGGGAGAGAGATGTGTGAGAGGTGGGGTGGAACAGGAGAGTAGTGATAGAGGAGGAGGATAAGGAAGAGGTGGAGGAGGAGGAGGAGACAAGCATAGTTCAACAGGTACAAAGCTTCAGATCCAGTAGCAGCTCTTCTGTTACTCCTTGGGGACTCACGGTATTTGCCCCTATCATTATGCAGTCTCTTAGACTTTGAATAAGCATTTGACATCTACACCCTCCTCTTCCTCCTCATCCTCCTTCTCCTCAAATACCTCCCAGGAGATCTTGCAAGCAGGCTGCTTCTAATTTCCACCTCTAAACGAAAAAAAGACGTGAAACTTTACAAAAACCTGGAGCCAGCAGTTCACCTTACAAATCGAGTGTGCTCCTCCCCAAATACCTTGCAGAGTCCACCTCGGGGATTCACTGAAATCCCGAGGTTGTTCCTCGGGAATTACTGACTCAGAGTTGTTTGTCTTGCAAGAAGACGCTTAATAGAATCTGGTTGCTGGGGGACGCTAATTAAATAGACCTGTTGCGGTGTCTTTAGGGGTGACCTGGCAAAGTCACCTGTACTGAATCTCACTTCAAATTGTCAGCAATAGTTGGATAGGAGACATCCATGTTATTCAATAAGAAATGCTGACACTGTAATGTAAACTATCCATAGCTTGATTCACTTTAAACTGTCAGCGTTAGTTGAACGAAAAGTATTGATACTATTAATAAAATATGCTGACAGTCTAAAGTCTATCTCCCTGAGCACACGTCTGTGACTTCGTTTATACTGCCACTTAAAAATTCAGCAGCTTCCAGTTCAAACGGTCGGGCTGCTCAAAGGGTATCAGTTCAGTATTGAATTCATTATCAATTCATCAAGGAACAGATGTTATCTTGGTGAGCTGGTGTGCGCTGTGCAGCCTCTTCAATGAGCAAATAGAGATTCTGGTTGATAAATCTTCGTAGGATGTGGTATCTGGATCGACAAAATTTCCTCCACCTTCATCTGCAAGGTGTGTTTCACGCTACAGAAGTGTATAGGTTTGGGGTGAAAAATAAACATATTGTCAATTCCACATCTCGTTTATTTCATCTTAATTATGTGGGAATTCCACAGAATTTCAAATTAAAAACTGTATAGTTTTGTTGGATTGTTATGTATCTCTTTAACTAAGCTTCTGCATGCAATGATGAGACAAAGACTTCGATTATTGTCGTATTTGGGATGACAATTTTCTTGTCACCTTAATCTAAGAAATTATAGACATCGTAAAATTTTACAGTAGTCCACTCTCTAAAATGGTGTTTTATTGTGACAAAAGTTGCTTAACCAAAATTGAACAGTAATTTAGGGCCCAAGTTGTGGTGCATTGTATTTTGTAATAAATCGTTATATGAATTGTGTATTATTGATAGTGGACCGTCATGACATTATATTTTATGATCAATTATGCTATTTTTGAACTCTTCTATCTGTCATCCATGATTTCATGATTGTAATTGTAACATTAATAATGGTGAGTACCATCTTCATAGAAATACAGATAAAACATTTCAAATTCTATAAAAGGACTTCAATCGTCATTTCCAACCATCAGTTCGCTGCATTCAAAAATTTTATTGTGATTTCAATGCTTTTTTTGATATATCATACATATCTCTGCTAATACACATCTCTATTTTCGCTATATCCATATCATACATTGATTAAGCTGAATACAAACTGGAGTACAAAAGCATAAAAAATTTATTACGAAAGAAGAAATTATAATAACATTCATACAGAAATGTTCCATCTAATGACAGTGAATTGAGATTGATTCCCAGAGGAATGCAAAAATTTCCCTCACAAAGGCCCAGTTGCACAAAAGGTTAAATTTTAATCCTGATTAATTTCACGTGAACAAAATCAGAGAAGACCATTTCAAAAAGATGGATCTACTGGAATTAATCAGGATTGAAAATAACCCGGCTTTTTGCAACCGGCACCAAGTACCTGATTGAATGATTACAAAAGTTCAACAGCTGAGACATAATTTTGACAGAGTCCCACACACATGAACTCGCTCACCTACTTCCATCACCAACAGACGACGAAATAATATTATTATCAGATGTTTTTCCAAGGATGAATAATAATTATCCTTTTAATATCCTTCAGCAAGATTTCTCAGGGATGAAACCTAGTGCAATCGAATCTTTATATATTATAAACCTACTATGTTCTGAATTTCGTGAGAATCGTTAGAGCTGTTTTCGAGATCCGGTGAAATACAAGCATATAAACATATAAACATCTAAACATCTGAACATATAAATAGAATACTATGTTCTGAATTTCGTGAGAATCGTTAGAGCCGTTTTTGAGATCCGGTGAAATACACACATATAAACATCTAAACATCCAAACATCTAAACATATAAATAGAAGTTGCTCGTTTAATCCTAAACATAGTATAGGATTACTCGGTGGCTCCAAGATGGAAACTTGGAAATCTTGATATTACATAGAAAAAAGTTGAAAACTGGTGCATGATGAATAGTTGAATAGAGATTATTTAGAGGCAGTATTCATGAATCAGCTAGGTTGCAAAAACAATTGAGTACTATAAAAATGCTCGCCAATAGGAGAATACTCTTGGTCCTCAAATATGAGAATATTTATACATTGGCTGATTGCGGAGGCGTTAATAACCCCATAAGAACTAATATAGTATTTTTTCTGCTTAGAGTAGAGCAGAAATTCAATGAAAAGAGAAGCATTGGACGTTTGGATATAGGCTGCTGACAATCAGAAAAAAGTCTCTACTTTGAAAAGTCTATACTTTTTCTGACTCTATAAGTCAGAAAAAAGTTCGGTATCAAGTCAAGAATATAGAAAATATTGTCCGGTATAAAAATGTGTTTTTATCTATATTTTTCCTCAAACTGGCTCTCAAGTTATGAATACACCTGTCAATTGGAAAAAGCTTGTTGTCCTTCTCCTTCTTGCTTCCTTATGTCAGTTCAGTTCAAAGTTTTTGAAATACTTCACTGATAAATGTGCACTGTTCATAACACGCTATTTCCATAATTTATACTGAAAATCTCTTCAAAAATTCTAGGAAGAGTAGGACGTCTTCGAAATTCTAATACTCCATCACCGGGCAATAGAAGGATAATACTACGGAATTTTGGAGAAATTAATTACAATAATAGGAATAGAGATGGAAGAGGATGGAAGAGCAGTGAAATGAGATGTTGATAGAGTGAAAGGGAATAAGGGGAGAGAATAGCTAGCGATATAGGTATGGGTGGAGGATAAAAGAAGAAAAGTCATGAAAAACAAAAATACGAGGTTGATCTCAAAACTCAAGATAAGGATCTCTGTGCTCCTTCCAGATTATATTGGATAGTAGGCTATATACTATCCAATCGATAATCGCATTACATCAAGTAACACAAAGTGTAATAAAACAGGATTTGGTCGATGATGCAATCAATTCAATGAGAAATGTTGAGAGAAAGAGAGAAATGAAAAAAGAGAGATAGAAATGAAGAGAGAGGGATTAGATTATATGGATTAGAAAAAGAGAGAGTAAGTGAAAGAGATAGTGTGAGAGTGATTGGTCAGAGGAGACTTGGTTGAATTATTCAATCGAAAGAGGAGAATTATTCAATAGACGGTAAGGAAGAGGGGTGTGGGGGAAGCCCAGATGGTGTGCCAAGTGGCAATGTCTTGTATAAATTATTTCAGTGTTTGCCTCCCGCGAACCCCTCTTCACCTACCGCTGATAATCACTATTTAAAAGGGGTTTCACTCTAGAACAATGTTGCGGCTTGTGAATGCTGGTTGAGAAGTTGTTACCCTGCAAGAGATTGATTGATCTGCTGGCAAACTGGATAAAACTTCTTGGAATTGGAAAAACCACTCTTTTATTAGAATCTTCCCTTTTCAATACAATAATCAATAGTTTATGAATCTGTGAGCTAAGGCTGCGAGTAAATGGGTGATAGAAACTCTTATTTCACTAAACTTATTGACCTCCGATAACTTAGATTCGTTGCAAGAGGTGATAAAAAAAGTCAAACATTAATTGGATATATATTGAACTGCATGACATCAATTACCATTTCTGAAGTAGCCAACGAGTTAGGGAAATTAGTAGAAAAACTCAATTTCATGTCTCGAACAAAGTCCATATTCACAAACAAAGTCCTGTATTGTGCTCTTTATCAGTAGTACCTTGTTCACTTTGAAACTTGTCCTCGTATATTTTGAATGAACTATTTAAATATATTTGAATTTATCTTTCTCGAGTGATCCTACAGTTCAAATTTAACGTGAAACTTATGTAGTTTAAACATTACTCTTGGTATTTTTCTATTATCAGTTTCGAATTTACTTGAGATTCATAATAGTGTAGCAACAAAAAGTAGTTCACTTTTAAACCGTGAAACTTTTTCACAAAATGAATAGTTGTGACAATTATTAAAAGTGCTTTATTAAATTTGAATATCTGTCGAAATATCACTTTTATTAATCAAACGATTAATATTGATAACATATACAGTACGTTAGTGTAAAGTTACACGAATTACAGATGTATACATCCACCTAAAGAATGAGAATATTCAAACACTCATATGAGTAGAAGTTCAACAGAGAAATTACAAAGATTATGGAATCAGACGTTTGAAGTTACGGCATAATAATGTGCGATGTGTTATAGGATTCTATATGGAGTTCGAGATGGATAATGGCAATTCAATTCCTATCTTTGATATATGCAGTGCTGCTTTTGTGAAGATATGCGCCGGTACGCCATATAGTCCAGTCACTATATACATTGGTGCTTATTTTACACAGACTATAACGAGTGGTTTTCATAGAACGTGCGAAATATCACCGTGAGGACAATTTAGTTGGTGATGATAGTTGTAGCTAAAAATTTGGTGTTTTTCACAATACAAGGAGCATTGTTGTCAGGTGTACCAGGAAATCTATACGAGATATAGCGGTCTACCTGGTCTCAGATTGTAGAGCACAAATTACGCCCAGAGGGATTCTGAATTTTACATCTAAATGTTGAATAATCGGGAGATATTGTTGATCAAATACTAAATATCATCAAGATTGATTTTCTCTTGAAATTTTACTCATTTTCGAAAAATCATAACTCAGTACTCATTGAAGATAGAGAGTTCCAAATGATCTCATTTCATTCATAATTTTATAATCTTAAAAAAAGGCAAGAGCAATTTTTTCTGTCCGATCACTGGATTCGGCGAAAATAGCTGAAAAATGAATCGAAATACGAGGTTTTTGGGCCACTCTCTATCTAGCACAAGGAAATTTTGCATGGAGAATTTGGTTCTGGACTTCTCTCATGTATCCAAATAATATATTAGAAAATCAGAACTACAATATAAATTGCAATCACACCCCCTTTTTTATGTCTACATTGACTGAACTATTACCGGTACCTCTTGGGACAAAAAATAGAGATAAAAAAGTTGTAAATTCAGGTAAGCCATCAATTTACGCGATTGAAGCAATGTTGAAGTTTGATAGGAGTGGAAAATCTAAAACTTCCTCAGACAAAATATAATTATTTGTAGTTTTTAATAATGCAGCCAAGTGAAGATGATTACCTTTGATTGACCTTGGATAGATTACCTTATAGACTTAGATGAATTACCTTATATGCTATGAAGTTTGATTTATCAATTGACCGAGCGAAGTGATTTCAAGCGATTCAAGATTCAAGTCCACGGATTGGCATTTCTCTTAATGTTTAAATGTTCATATGTTTTTTTAAATTGTTAAAATCATATTATATGTTTATATGTTTTTATGTTGCGCATTTACGGCGAAACGCGGTAACAGATTTTCATGAAATTTGACAGGTATGTTCCTTTTTAAATTGCGCGTCGACGTATATACAAGGTTTTTGGAAATTTTGCATTTCAAGGATAATATAAAAGGAAAAAGGAGCCTCCTTCATACGCCAATATTACCGTAAAAATCAGACTATAGAACTATTCATCATAAATCAGCTGTCTAGTGGTCTATAATACTACCCGTTCAAAAACATCGAAGATCTTGAAAATTTATCTTTCCATCAACGTTAGTAGACAGTTGACTATAATACTACTCGTTCAAAAACATCGAACATGTTGAAAATTGTATCTTTCCATCAACGTTGTAGACAGTTGACTATAATACTACCCGTTCAAAAACATCTAACATGTTGAAAATTGTATCTTTCCATCAACGTTAGTAGACAGTTTACTATAATACTACCCGTTTAAAAACATCGGACATGTTGAAAATTTATCTTTCCATCAACGTTAGTAGACAGTTTACTATAATACTACCCGTTCAAAAACATCGAACATCTTGAAAATGTATCTTTCCATCAACGTTGTAGACAGTTGCAGCCAGAACTGATAGCAGCGCTCACACTCACATTCCGGGACGACACGTCACGGTACGATAGGACAGAAAGCTCTATATTTATTTAGGATTTTTTAGACACTTCAAATCGATAAATTATTTATTAATTTTTGAGAAAACTTAACAACAGGACAATGTAACTTACTGAGCGCGAGGTCTACTGTTCACAGAACTACTAGTTTAATTCAATAACTACTCTCACTACTATTATTTGAATGACACTAAGAAGTTCTACCAGAAAGATATACATCTATTATTTACTCGGATGAAAAAGAGTTTTCTTCGTTTCCTTCGCACATATCCGAGTAGTAGTCAATTTTTTTACTGTATCATAACAAATAAAACTAATTCAATTATGATGATTAATAGGAAATTATCATTTCATGATCTACAATCATCTAAATTCCAGCAGTGGAATTCAAATCCCCCAAGAACAGTCCTTTCTCTTCAAGTAGTTCCAGAAACACCGACAGAATGCGCTTGGAGCGTCATTTGGAATTTTCCAACCCCTCAGAGCACACAATCGCTTCAAGTAAATTACTGCATGTAATGAAGGAGTTCTAGATCTTCTCCATTTTGTTAACTACTCATCACCTACAGTAGCTAGCACAATATTGAGGGATTAATTAATCGCACTTTATGACACTTCAATAGCTTATTTCATTTTTCTGACATTTTTCTCGCACCTACTCTTCTATATTCTCTTTGGGTAATCTCACTGATTCTCTGATCCCCCTCTCATCAATCCTTAATATAGGATTGATCAAACTCCTCCCTCAATAAAGACGGAAACAATGTGTCTCCGATTGGAGACAATCAATCAAATCAATCAATCATCGTCTTTTCTTTTCAACTTCTGTATGAAACAGTCAATACTAGTAGTTCTGTAAACAGTGGACCTCACGCAGTATTCTCATCCACAAGTACCTGATTCTTACTCTAATATTGGCGTATGAAGGAGGCTCCTTCTTCCTTTTATATTATCCTTGAAATGCAAAATATCCAAAAACCTTGTACAGTATATACGTCGACGCGCAATTAAATAAGGAACATACCTGTCAAATTTCATGAAAATCTATTACCACGTTTTGCCGTAAATGCGCAACATATAAACATTCAAACATTTAGACATTTAAACATTTAAGAGAAATGCCAAACCGTCGACTAGAATCTTAGACCTCACTTCGCTCGGTCAAATATTCTTATTTTATTCTCAAATTCACCAACTGCTGTAATATTCATGATTGATTATTTGTTGTAGCTGGAGCAGCTATTAATTGAGTTTGGATAATATTGTAGTGAGAACTACTTTCTTCTTGCTTTGTTGAATAAATTTTATGTGGTGAAAACTGCGTTCTATTCTCTATCCGATTAATTTCAATCGCATACTCAGTTTTATCAATATTTCTCCATCATCACACCTCTATTATCGCACCCTTTCCTCTTCATCTTCCTCTCGCCGCCTGCCTTTTCCGACACCTTGTCTGTCGGTCCTCCTCCTCTTCCTTTCCTCCGACATCTTTTTCTTATTTTTCACCGCGTCCTTTTTCTTCTTCTTCACCATCATCTTCTTCTTCTTCTTCTTCTTCTTCTTTTTTATGAATATGATCGGGATAGAACAACAGGCATAGCCCGAAACTATTCTGTTCCCAAATTTTGAAAAATAATGGAATGTCCGAAAAAATAGGTTATGTTCTTACTGAGGAAATTTAAAGTTCAAAGTTCTGTCCAAGAATATATATTAGCTAGAGATTTTGAATTTAGAATGATTAAAATACCAAATTATAGTCAAATTTTGCACTTAATATCACCGCACTTTGAATAAATTAAGTTATTTCAGAAAATTTTGAAGCCAAAAATATACACACAACTTTCAACTAGGCACAGCTCCTTCTTCTACTTCTTCTCATTCTTCTTCTTCTTCTTCTTCTTTTTCTTCTTTTTTTTTCTTCTTCTTCTTCTTCTTCTTCTTCTTCTTCTCCTTCTTCTTCTTCTTCTTCTTCTTCTACTTCTTCTCCTTCTTCTTCTATTTCCTTCCCTTGCCATTCGCTTGCTCGATAACAAATGTAATTAAAGGACGATAATAGATTCAATGAAGGCACTGCCACATAGCCATGCATCAACCACCGATTTATCACTCAGCCGCCATTGTTCGAGCGCTCTTTCTCTCTCTCCAACAGCCCAGCCGATGGATGCCAAGATGATTAGAAGGATTGGGAGGTGAAAGAGAAGAAGAAGAAGAATCTGGAGGGAATGGAGCAGAAGAGAAAGGAGAAGGAGAAGAGACTGGAGGAGATGGAGCAAAAGAGAAAGGAGAAGGAGAAGGATCTGGAGGAGATGGAGCAGAAGAGGAAGGAAAAGGAGAAGAATCTGGAGGAGATGGAGCAGAAGAGGAAGGAAAAGGAGAAGAATCTGGAGGAGATGGAGCAGAAGAGAAAGGAGAAGGAAAAGAAAAGACGAGGTGAGAAATGAGAAAAATGAAAGCAGGATGGGTACGAGGAGAAGGATTGAGAAAAAAAAGAATGAAGAGAAAAGAAGGAAAATAAGAGGAGACAAAGGTGAAGGAGAAGAAGAAGCAGAAGAAGAGGAAGGAGAGGAAGATGAATAAGGTGAAGAAGGAGAAATGAAGAGACATCAAGAAATGGAGAGATGAAAAGGTTGCGAAGGGGAAGGTGGAGAAAAAGAAGAAACGGAAAATGAGAAGGGTAAGAACAAGGAGGAGGAGGAGAAGGAGGAAGAGGAGGCGGAGGAGGAGGAAGAGGAGAAGGAGGAGGAGGAGGTTAAGGTGTATCTATCTATTTCATTTCCAATACAGGAACAAATCACAATATTAAACATTGATCAGGAAAGGATAACACGCTATAAGCCCAAAACCTCTCTCTCCACAGTCCACACACAATTTTAACCTACATACAATTTTACCACTTCTATCTAAGGTCATTAAGAGAATTATCCTAATATAAGGAACATAATATACATTGCAGTTCAGTATGTATTAAAAATCATTATTTTTATCTCTATTTTAATTCTTGTCCGTCCTTTAAACAGTTCTTAAACAAGCTGACTCCTCTAGTTCCAAAAACTCCAAATACTGCTCAAATATTTGAAATACTCCAGAACTCCCCCCATTACAAACCGTTCCAATTCCAACACGCAATAACCCTGAACTGCTTTCAAACGCCTTTCAAACGTCTAATAAATCTCAGCCTTCAATGTGCATTTGTTTAGCGGAACCAAACAGCATGTTGTGTTTGATTAAATACCATCCGACTAATAACCGGGGCCGGGGCAGCCTTCCTCATTCATTCAACTTCTGAGGCTTTCCTTCTTTTTCAAACCGTTCCCCCTCCCAACACCCCCTCACCAAAACAACCCCTAGTCTCAGTGCCCTCTATCGGATGGTTTTGTACTACTCTTTGTACAGTTCACTAATAAACGGTCCATTGAAAGTGGGAGAGGAAAAGCTTCCAGTTGATATTGTTGGAAAACTCCATTATTTGTTTTCAGGCAGCAGCTGACAGCAGATCGACTGACCGTTTGAAACGAGCCGTTAAAGTTGAAAGCCTGGAGGATCTACACAAGTGTTTCTGTGTGCATGCAGGGGCTTGAGGTTCGACAAAACTTGAGAATCGAAATTAAGAAACGGCCTTAAGATTCGCTGTAGTCAAGTGTTGAAATCAGTGAGATGTAATCATATTGGAAGTCATAAATGAAATTCAATGTAATACTGTGTAGTCAAAGACCTTAAAGATGCATCTTATCTCTTTAAAGTCTTCGTGTGTTATATATGTGTTATGTATCATATTGAGAGAGCCATATGAGATGCAACAGACCCCATAGACCTGGTTGCACAATAGCCTGTTAAATTTCAATCATGATTAAATGTAACGAGAACAAATCAAAGAAGTACTGTTTGAGAAAAAATTCTCTGATTGCTTTTAGTGACATTATTCGATCAACGTTGAAAATTGAAGAAGTTCGAAGTAAATGAGACGATTCGAACAAAAGAACTAAATTTTTATTTGGAAATATCAACTCTCAACAAGACACATACAATTTGTTTCTCAAAAATACTAAAATTTTTGTTATTTTTTTCTAAAATTTACAAAAATTCATTATGGATTCAATAAATCAATCAATTAATTATTTCACAAACGAAAATAATACAAAATTACAAATAAAAATATAAAAATGTGGAATAAAAGTGGACAACCCTCAGCATAAGCCCGATTAGGAATTATCAAAATTCGCAATAATATGTAACTTAATAGGATCACAGACGTATTCTATAGGAAGATTCACTTTTAAAGGAAGCATTGATCTATTCTCAAGGAATACTAAACGTTTAATGTGAGTTCCACTGTACAAAATCATGTGATTCGCTACTCGTCTTAATCGACTATGCCGATAGATTATTGACCGGGCGAAGTGAGGTCTAAGATTCAAGTCGACGGTTTGGCATTCCTCTTAATGTTTATGTGTTGCGCATTTACGGCGAAACTCGGAAATAGATTTTCATGAAATTTGACAGATATGTTCCTTTTCAAATTGCGCGTCGACGTATCTACAAGGTTCTTGAAAATTTGCATTTCAAGGATAATATAAAATGAAAAAGGAGCCTCCTTCATACGCCAATATTAGAGTAAAAATCAGACTATAGAATTATTCATCATAAATCAGTTGTTTAGTGGACTATAATACTACCCGTTCAGAAACATCTTGAAAATGTATCTTTCCATCAACGTTAGTAGACAGTAGTTGACTATAATACTACCCGTTCTAAAACATAGAACTTCTTGAAAATGTATCTTTCCATCAACGTTAGTAGACAGATTGCAGCCAGACCTTATAAAAGCGCTCACACTCACATTCCGGGACGACACGTCACGGTGCGATAGGACAGATAGATCTATGTTTATTTAGGATTTTTCTAGACATTTTAAATAAATCAATTATTTATTAATTTTTGAGAAAACATAACAACAGTTCAATGTAGCTTACTGAGCGCGAGGTTCACTGTTCACAGAACTACTAGTCATAATCGACTACCAAGATCGATCACCTTTAATCGTTGAGTCGTTTCCGAAACTTTGTGAAAGTACTGTATATCAAGAGACCCAAAACATATATCATGTGAGCATTCATTCTGTTATTACGGACACCCGAAATACAATTAAACCCCCAGCAGATCCCGACTTCCGCTAACGCATGCAATTCCAATTTGCCTCACAAATAGTCTTGCCACTGTCTATATAATCCCTCCTCACACACTCACAATCAAATACGAACCTACACACACACACACACACACACACACACACACACACACACACATCACAACGACAAAATAATAGCAGAAACGCGGGCGACATACTTCAGATCGAAATATAATTTGCCCGATATCCAGAACGCTGTGACTTTCGGGATAAAGCTGTTTGCAGGCCTACCAGGAACCAGGAAGTAGTAGGTACAGTGTGACGAGATTCACGTTCAACTGGCAGCATTGATTGTATGGAAAGCAGTGATGTTATTCAATGAAGTAATGAGCCAGGGATCGCGTTCTCGCAGAAGCCCAGCAATAGGCTTGTAATTGAATATAGTCCCTCCACTGGACCTCTGGACCCTGGCACCATCAAAAGCACATTAAAAATACATCACTGGTTGTAGCCAGTAAATCGACGTAGATCTCCTATCGATCATGATTGTTTGTATTGAGTTGTTTTGTAACTGACTCTGATCTCTGATGATCATTCATTCATTCATTCAAATTTTCGTTATTTCCTCACATTCTGCGGAAATCAATAGAGTTTAAATATGGAAAGATGTTATTGAATTGCAGTTTAATCATCTATTTTGATTGGAGAGAAAAAATATATCGTCGTCGTTGTCTTCTTGCAGGGGTAGGCATTATTATTAATACCTGTTCCGCCTTCAAACATTCTCCCACCTTTTTCTTGGTCTGCCAATACTTCTCCTCCCTTCTGGCTTGTAAGCAATGACAGCTTTGGGGATTCTTCTGTTTCCCATTCTCTCAACGTGTTCTCTCCACTGTTGTCGATTTTAGAAAAAATATATAATTCTATTAATGAAAAAGATATTTAGACCGCCATGAGCCAACAATCAAAATAATAGTAAAATTAACAATCATATTAACAAAAGGATAAAGAAATAATTAACTAACTTGCAAGCCGGTAAAATAAATAAAATGTATAAAAAATTAAAAACTTTAGACAGAAGAAATGCTATAAGAAGGATATTCAGCCAAATAGAAATATAATTTGTGCTTCACTCACAAGTAATATTATTAACATTACTGTTGGAATATTATTATTGTATAGTACTCTATATTGAATAGAGTATATAAAACGAAAATCCAAATTAAATGCTGAAATAACCCCGATTTGTGTTTGATTATGAATGTGTAAGGAGTAATTATATAGACAGTGGCAAGACTATTATTTTGTGAGGAAAATGAAATAGCGTTAATGTAATTCAATTAGCATTTGAATAAATGCAATTTCTCATCAATTTTCATCTGTATTACTTCAAATATTCAATGAAACCCATATTAATAGAACTAAGGACTTCTGCTATTGAAAATATTGACCGGAGAACTAAATAGCAGAAAAAGTTTTAAGAATAAAACTGTCCAAAAATTGCGCTCATAACTGTATCAATTTCACCTGAGATACAATTCTTCAAATTTCTTTCTCATATTTAGTTTCTACGTCAATAAGTAGCAGAAGTCCTTAGTTTTATTCATTATGGTGTTCATTGGATATTTAAAATAATAATTATTGTACAGTAATAATAGAACTCTGTGAGAGCAGAAACTACCATGTCAATTTTTAAACTCCACTAAAACCACCATGAAAAAGTTGAATTTAGAAATCAACAAATTTTGGCACACAGTAACAGCAATTTATGCACAAATCATAAAAATTATAACGAACGAAACAACAGGTGCAACACAAAAATGTTCCAAAATTGTACCGCGAATAAAGAAAAAGCGAAATTAAAAACATGGTCAGAAGTTGGTAAAAGCTTATCTTCAAAAGTTTCATACTTTTGATTATGTTGATAATGATAATAAAGTTTACTGTGAGAAGAAGCGGGAATAATGAAATCATTGATGAAACAATTAAGCGATTCGTTCACAAAACAGTGTGCTATAGTGAGGTCCACGTTATAATGACAGTGGATAAAGATAGAAGAATAGCAATTCCGACTCTCTGCATTAATTAATTATATTTCTACACTGTCAAAAACATAATTGGCATCGTTGTGAATCTAGAAAAGGATAGTACCACCGGCTTTGTTGAATGATAGACAAGGATGGCAAAACCAAAATTGATCAAATACTGTCATTATAACGTGGACCTCACTATAGCTGTGCTGCTGAATTATTCCTTTTCATAATTCATTTATTTCTATTGCTCCAGACATGTAACTGAAGATGCATGACGGTGTTTATAAAAAAATTAAGTTTGGCGTAACCAGAGATAATGTAATTCATTCATTCTATACTCTTCAGTAGCCTATACATTCTATAATCTCTGGCATAACCTGATATCCGTGACATCTCTCTATCATTTTTCTCTTTGAAAAAATATCACTAGTTCATATTTCTCAATAACTTACACCTGTATTTTATAATTATTATTAAACGAAATTACAATTAAATGCTGTAAATCACCCCGAAGACTTCTGCTACTGCAAATATTGACAAAAGGATAAACAGCTAGATGGAAATTCGATGAGCTCACAAATAATTTTTTTGTATAGTGGCACTCATCGAATTTCCATCTAGCTGTTTACCCTTTTGACAATATTTGCAGTAGCAGAGGTCTTCGGGGTGATTTAGAGCATTTAATTGGAATTTCGTTTAATAATAATTATTAATTGATTAGCATTTGTACAAATTCAACTTTCAATTTATTTCCATCGTAGACCTGTATTTTAAATTAAAACCCTTCAATATCAACTATTGTGAATATTAATATATAATCTATATATTATAGTATCAACTCCTTTATTCCCTCATCTAATTCTGAGAGTTAAAATTTACATACTCACCTTAAAACAAGATAGATTTATATTTCCAGTAAAACATTCACCTCCGTCAAAGCCCTCTACAAAACCATGGCCTAGCAAAAATACGTTGTTGACCCATTAATTTCACCATTGCTCTTGATTAAAAATTAACGAAATTACTCGTAAAACTGTCCTCTACATTGCTACTCAATCCCTCTCACTTGCATCCATTCATATACTAGGCCTACTCCCTCACTCACTCCTCACTCTAAACGTGGAATACACTTGAAACTGTATGCGCATTCCTTTGCAGTTGCTTCCCATTCACACAATGCTGACAGTTTCAAGTGAGTGAGCTCACATCAGGAGCCATCTCCACCTCTTATTAATATCACTCCATTCAATTGTTTTATAGTTCATAAAGTTCTTGTTGCATAAAACTTTTATGCTACTCCATATTATTATATGCACACTGACACACTGACAGGCAGCTATTTGCATGGTGTGAGTGTGTTGCTAATGAAAAACAGTGTTGTTGATGTTGGTGATGCTCCGCTAGCAGTTCAGTAGAGTAGAGTCACTCGCGTCGGTCGACGGGGCTTTTAATTAAAAACTTTAAAAACGTACTTATTTTCCGTCATTAAAGACTCGAACTTAATTAAATTTAGTTATAGCTGTAAAGAAATTTTTCCGGGCTTCATCGGCGAGTCCCCCTTCTCCCCTATTCTACCCCACCTCCCACCCACCAACACTTTCCCCTCTCAGCGATCCATCGTCTGTCCATAAAAATAAAAAAGACGGACTCGCTTTATTTCTTGTGCATTACAATTAGATCAATTATTTCTTTTTTTCTTTGTTTTTCGGAAGGCGTAATTAATTTTAACGAGAGCTATCCTCCCTCACCTTCTCCTCCTCATTCTCCAACTTACTCCTATCACCCTCCCCTACCCACTCCTTGTTTACTTAATTGGAAACTCAATTAATGAAATTTATAGCTGGAGTTCTCTATATTATACCGTTGTGGCGGGGTGGAAAGGAGGTGCTGCTTACTTTCAATGCGTGGAGAGGAGAGAGAATGAGGAGGGAAGAAAGAGAGAAAGCGAGTAATGAGGATAGGAGGAGGAGGGGGTGAGAGTACTTCATTCGGTTATTATACTGGCAGCTTTTTTCATTACTCGCGCACTGAAATTTTACTAGTCTTAATCAAAGTTTCAGCAGCATCGAAATTACGACACTTCTTCTTCTTCTCCACCTTCTCCTTTTTCTTCTTTTCCTCCTTTTTCTGCTTCTTCTCCTTCTACTTATCCTCCTTCTTTTTCCTTTTCCTTCTTTGGCTTCCGATTCTTCTTCAATCATTATCTTTCCCTTTTTTGTCGTATTTTAAAAATTTTTCCATGTCTCTTCGCTCCTTTTTTGATCAACTCATCTCCGCTTTTCAGCCATTGTCCACATGCTCTTCTTCTTTTTCTTCCCTCAGCTTCTTTCTCTCTTCTTCTCCTTTTTCTCCAATATATCGTGTATAAATTTGTTGTATCTTTATTGAAGATACTTTTTCAAGACACATTATATCAATCGATTGATAATACTATTATATTAAGCGAGCAATTCCTGTATTAAATTTATATGATCTGGTTATTATAATATCTGGCTATTTATTTTTAACGGATTTGGAACATAGTAGGTTTATAATATAAAGATTCGATTGCTCTAGGTCTCATCCTTGAGAAAACTCGCTGAACAACATTAAAAGGATAAATTCATCCTTGGCTGAAACAGCTGTGGATAGTAAAAAAGTGAGTATGTGAAAAATCAAAATATCGCATCCCCGAAATTCATAAGATGATGTATAGCCAGCTGTAAAATATAAACACGATCATTTTAGAGAATTGTGTTCTGTTCAACGATAAATAAAAATAACGAGCGAAGCTCGGTGCCCCGATATTTTATAATAATAAAGGAATTGATACTGAAGCAAGGCATTGCATGCTGCTATCGTTTCTTGATGAATCAAGTAAAATGAAATCAGTTCAATGAACCATGTAGTCTAACGATGGTAACGACCAATTTGGCATTTGAGTATCAGTTTCTTCATTACTTCAAACAATCAACCAATTACAATAATCCGTCTCACAGGCACAAATAAATTAACACCAATAAAAGAAATCAAAAAATGAAAGTTCAATACGGTAGATATCAAACTACCAAAAACTAAAATTTCCGATAATACAATAATGTTTGTGCACATTCAGTGCACTGTAGCTGATAGTGGAGGACAAAAAACCTGAAACATGATCAACTAGGCGAGATTTGAATCAAGAAAATGAATTGAGTAAGTATTAAATATTAGAATATAACATGATTGAAAATTATTGAAATAATATAAAAACATGAAGTACCCTTTTATTTGAGACATTTCAAAGAACTAGTTTCGGCCTATGACCATTTTCAAGCTTAAATCTTTATGAGTTGAACTTGAAAATGGCCAAAAGCCGAAACTAGTTGTTTAAAATGTTTTAAATAAAAGGCTACTCCATGTTTTTATATTGTTTTTAATAATTTTTAATGAAGTAGTTCATACAAGTGAAGAGATTTTATAACATGATTGAGTATTATGCATTATATTGAGTAATAGTTGAAGAGAAACAAACCTGAAAATTATATGAAATGAGAAAAGTATTCAATGGGGAGAAAAGAACATAACAGTTTAAAGTTAACTGAAAAGGGTGAATGATGGAAACTAAATGGTTGGGGTTGGGGGATAGTAGACTTCCACTTCATGTTAATTGAGGATGTAAGTTATCCCAGGGATTAGTGTAGGCAGACCAGTCTGATTGGGAGAAGTTCTACCCCAATTTCTCTCTCTGCTCTCTCACTGCCGCTCTTTTTCAGCTCTATCCCTCTCTCTCTTTCTCTCTTTCACTCTCTCTCTCTCTCAAAACAACTTATCCAACAGCAGTCTCTTCTCAGAGCTAAACGTTGATTAAACGACTGTTAGATTAAAAATTCCTCAGTAAGCTTCGGTTTTAAAAATTTGCCCCCTTCATTTGAAGAGCGGAGCGGGGTTGGGTAGGGTAGTGTTTGGTGATCCACCGAAATTAAAAAATATATCGGTCTGTGTTCCCTTCGGCTTGCTTAACTCTTGTGCGGGCTTATAATTGAATGTCCGATTAAACACATATAAACACACACTCACATACAACCTTAAGTGTTTAAAACTTACACACACACATATATACAAACAAAGACTATCAACTGAACTTATGCACAAACAAAAGTGACACAAGCTAGAATAATATTCACTTTAAATTGTCAGAATCACTTCAAGTTGTATACAAAGAATGCTGACAGTACATAGTGGATCTGATAAGTAGTTGAGAGTAAAATATTAAGTTACAATTATATAATACAATACAATATTGTACAATACAATTATTATATAATACAATATTATAACAAAGACTAGGGAAAATTATGGAAAATATGTAATACAAAAATATGGTGTGGCGCACTCACACAACTTTCCTTGCCGTTATGAAAATTGATCACCTGACGCTAGTGTTCACGCGCATCTCTCAAGTCTACTATTCAAAGATCTGAGCCAGCTGGTGACAGAACAATAACGTTGGAGACACACGAGGTCTGCTATCTGTTCATAGTGCATGATTTGATAGAATCAACAGTTTGCTATTCAATAATCCCATTTTCTCGAATTTCGAGCTTATTTTCAAATTTGGGTGAAAATGTTACTGAAAATTACTTAAAGAGATTTTCATGCCCAATCTATTCCGCTTGGAATTATTTGTTAAAATTGTATCAGAAGCCTGATAATTGAGAATCTAAAATCAAACTTTGCATAGATGGGGCGAAGCCCCTGAACTTTCTACAGATATTGGTTTTGTGGCAGTTGATAGAGTTTATCAATGACTATTTTAGGTATGAATTTGATCAAAATCATTGGAGCCGTTTTTGAGAAAATCGCAAAAAACTCTGTGTTTGACAAAATTTTCGTCATTTTAGCCGCCATCTTGAATTTCAGTTGATCGAAATTGTTTGTGTCGGATACTTGTAGTGTAAGGACCTCAAGTTCCAAATTTTAAGTCATTCCGTTAATTGGGAGATGAGATATCGTGTACACAGACGCACATACACTCATACACACACACACACACTCACACATACAGACCAATACCCAAAAACCACTTGTTTGGACTCAGGGGACCATGAAGTTTAGAAATTGGGGTACCTTAATTTTTTTCGGAAAGCAATACTTTCCTTACCCATTGGCAAGGAAAGTAAAAAGGAACGGATCTTCAGTCTGCTATTAGTAAGTCTTCAGTCTTCCTATTTAGTATGGAATTTATTTTTATAATATTATTATTATTTAATTATTTAGTCATCATCATCGTCATTCAAGGATTAGGCTCTGTTGGCCTGTTCCGGCATCCATTTCTTCATCGGTCGTCCGACGCCTCTTCTCCCATCGGGTTTGTAGTGCCAAGCTTCAATTGGAAGTCTATTTGCTGGCATACGAAGTAGATGGCTGGACCAGTCTTCCCTACTTTTCTTCAATATTTGCAATAAAGACTCTACATTCAGTTCGGTTCCTATTACTTCGTTTCTTATGTAATCCAACTAAGTGTAACCTTTGACTGCTCGAAGGAACCTCATTTCGGCTGCTTGGATACGTGACTCAGTTTAATTATTTAGTACCATCTTATTATTATTATTATATTATTATTATTATTATTATATTATTATTATTATCATCATCATCCGTTTCTTAATAACATACGAGTATAAGTCATATTCGTACTCATGTAGGTGCGAATATAATATAAATAAATTATCTATAATATAATAAATAAAAGAATAGGCTTATACATGTACGGGATAGGTGGTTCGCTTCATCACGTCTGAACTACTAGACTGATTAAATTGAAATTTTCAATATAGATTCTTAATTATTCACCGATGATTGTTAATAGTCACCTATTTTCAATTCTTCAAGATTTCAGTACGTCAAGTTTTCAGTTTGTCCAAATTCAATATATTTGTGTTTTAAACAGACTCTTGCGAAGCACGGGTTACCTGCTAGTATAAACATAAGGTGAAACAACATGGAAGAATAGATATAGAGATACAATTGGTAGGCTACTATACAAAAAACACACACAACAAGATCTACGAAACGATCTACACAGAAACGAGATCTATTACAGAATACGATTATAATAATAAAAGTGTAATGAAAAATTCTTTTAAGATTGTTAAAAACTATGTTATATTAGTATCCTTCTTTGAAAAGAGATATGCGATTCATTCCTATCAATTCTTGACTGAGAGGGAAAAGGAGGAAGATTGGAAAAAGTAGTGGGGAGCGGTGGAAAAGTTGACATCTGAAGAGGAATAGGAGACCTATACATCATACCTGATATTAACACGCATAACTTTAATAAAAATAAAGTAAGTGCATAAAAATACACTTTCGTGCAAAGAGAATGCACAAATTTACTGGCATTCACATAGGAACAAATACAGGAGTGAACTGACACACACAAACAAAAGCAACAAGCAGCCACTAAAACACAGAAACAATTACAAAGAGTACAGAATACAAGAGACATACAACTCACACCATCACAAGTACAAAATTGGTCGGCCTCCATCAAAGTGATGAGTCGGCGAGTTTAGAATAGTCCGACTCTAATTATACTCTTATTGAACTCAGGGGTCGGAAATTTTTTAATTAAATAGGTTGTAGACTAAATAAGGGTTAGAACGGTTGACAAGGTGAATTCGTTTAAAGTTCTTTGTGTACATGCGTGTGTGAACAACTACGAGTCATGTGTTGGAGTTAACAAAGGATCGGTAGAGTTTAAAGAGTTAAAAACACTCATTTGGTGGTGATCTGTTGAGAACTGCTCCATAGTAAAACTTGGTTTATTGTTTTCATTCAAATTGAAATACTTCTACATTTACAATCGATGTCAACATTGGAAAGCCTTTTTTCTCAGAGTCATCCTTCCAAGTTGACTAACTGAATCTACTCAGTCCGATTATCAACTACTAACTTTTCACCATCTTATCTATTTTAGCCTCATATCCAATTCCTAGATGATTTATTCAATGAGTTTTGCCAGTAGTTTCATAATATCATAAACTTTTCAGGTACATAACTATATAGATGTAGTGTTCTCGAACTGTCCCCTGTAGCTCTCACATTCAACACTCTCCTATAATAACACTTATTAGATGAAAATTAAATTGATATTCTGTAGAATACTGTAGTAAATAGGTGCAAGACTTTCAATTATATTTTCCAACAGATACCTTGAAAAGTGACCATTTCTACACTGATTGCAGGCTGCAAAGAATCACTTTTCCGCTCTAGTGCGCAAAGTATTACTTTGCGTACTCCAGATTTGCAGCATGACAACGCAAAATAGTTAGTAGGTTATATGGAGCACCAGCGCAGGAAAATCAAAATTAAGTTGGTAACACTGACTGTGGTATAGTTAGGTTCACATTATAATGGCAGTGAAGAACAGCATTGCCTATTTATTATGTGCCTTGATTATAGTCATTTCAATGCTTGTATAAGATAAACCCCCTGCAAGCAGTCAGATAAATTTTCAATTGAATTACTAACCATTATAATAATTATAAGAATAATAATTATTATTCAATTTTTAATAAATTAAGGTTTTTATTAATAATAAAATTACACAGAAAAACATTTGATGGATTTCAGGAAATTTTACCCATAATTACCCACTTTTCATAGTCAATGGTAACTGTAGGAAAAATATGTGCGCAAAGTTCGTTTGCTGCACTCAAGAAACCATTATTCCGCACTCGCCTACGGCTCGTGCGTAAACGTTTCTTTCGGTGCAGCAAACTGTCAGTTTGCGCACTAATTGCACAAATAACTATTGTATTCTACATAGACAATAGAGAGAATTTATGTTGTAATATATGTCATTAAAAGTGTCATTGATCCTATTTATGAGGAATTTTGACAGTTTGAAGTGAATGTGATCAAAAAATTGAATACGGTATCCACCTGGGCAACCTTACAAAAATATTTGACCGAGCAGAAATCGAACCTGGTCGTGACGATTGCTGGTCGTCGATATTTGTGGAAATTGATTTTTCCAGAACTACACTTGAATTGATATTAGAGGGTGCACAAAAATGAACATACAAAAATCCAGTAAGCCCTGGAAAGTGGAAAGTAAATGTTTGGTCACCTCATTTTTCCTGTTTGTTCAGCTTTCATAATTCTCCACCGACATTCAACGTGAAAAAGTCATTCTATTCATTCACTCATCGTGGAAAAGTCATTCTATTCATTCCGGAAACGAAATACTAGCAATGTCGAAATGAGTCAAACAAGTAGAGAGTGGTGTTCTATTGAAATGAGGGAACAAGCTCTTTAACATTAAAATCATAATTTCGGACGGGATGTTCTTCCCCCATTCAAATCGGTCCCTTATTATATCGACTGTTTGAACAGCTTATAGCTGCTTCATGAAGTGAGTGCGAAAGAAAACGGAATTAGCTGTGATGGCTGTTGATGAATGGGAGGGGATGTTGAATAAGAAGGAGAACGTCGTGAAGGAGGAGAACGTTGCGAAGGGGGAGTTGGACGTGGAGGGGAAGGAGAAAGAGGAGGAGGAGAAAGAGTATGTAAAGGATAAGGATGAGGAGAAGGAAGAGGAGAAAGAAGATAAGGGAGAGATGAAGTAGGACCAAAAATCATTATTATAGCATCATTAATTTAATTATTCGAGTATTATCATGAATTTAATTATTCGAGTATTATCATTTTGTCAATGTGATTGTCATTCATCAATATTTGACGTCATAAATGACAAAGGTAAGACATTTTTTATTAGGACAATGATGTGTTTGAAGTATTCGTTTCCTTAAATCTGTATATTTTTTCTCATGGAAGAGCCAAGGATAGGAACTTCAAGGAGAAAATCTAGTAAAGGCTAGAATTTTACAATTAATTGGATAAAATAATTAATAATTGTGTTGGAACTACACTCATCAATTTGACAGTATCATGATTCCAAATCACTTGAAGTACATGAGTATGACATCTGGAAAAAGTAAATTGAATGTACAGGAGCAAAAAACAAATTTGATGAATGATATACAACATGAATATTAAGAAAATAAAATCTAAGATTGATCAATTCTAAATTTATCTTCAAAGTTCTTTGAAAACTATTTTCAAGGATAATTTTTGTAGCAAGAATTCATCGTCCCTATGAACTCTCAAGAAGTGTCTCCTAATAGCTAGTTAGACGTAACGGTCCAATCCTTCTTCACGAGGAAAGCAAATTGTTATGTTATCATGCATGTCTCCTGTCCCATCTTCCAGTGTTTGACTTTCGTTTTCCCCCCATTTCTTCGCTAACAGAAAGTAAAGCAAAAATCAAACTCCTCTATTCTAAGAACTCGACTCACTCGAATAACGTCTTCGCTCCCTCTATAGTGAGACTCAGTTATAGTGAGTCAGTAGAAATAATAGGAAGGCAATGCTGTCACTTTTCATTTTCATAGCCTTCTTAACAAGGTGGCAGTGATTCGAGTTATGTCGGTAGATCTGATACAATATTATTTGTTGATTCTTGATAATAATGATCAATATTGTACATCAATACAAGCATAGTGAAAATAGAGCATAAGAAGATATCACATGGTATAGGTCGTTAATGTTCCAAATTTCAAGTCGATTTTTGCTTACTGAAGTCCATTACTGTCGACCACCATCTATTATTATTATTAATTACTGATATTATAGATTATTATTCACTATCTATTATTATATTACTGAATTGGCTCAGTATGAGAGATTACCAGCGTCACATAGCTTCACGAAAAAGAATTACCAGGACTATCGGCTTGAGTTAACAGTGAAATTTGGACAATGAACGCCCTACACGATGGATATCTTCTTATGCTATCTTTCCTCTTTGATACAATATAATTTCTTAGTGGTCTATGTCTTCGACAGTGTCTCCACATTCACAATCAGAATCATACCAAGGTTCCAAGTTTTTACATTCTATTTAATATTGATTATATTTTTCTTTTAAATACGAAAAATACTTTTTTAATACTCGTACTTAAATTATTACGACATAGCAGTCAGATTTGACTGATGCTAATCTGAATGCTATGTCGTAGTTTAAGTTTTCAAAAGTGATTATTAACAAGCAGTTCGTAATGGAAAGAACATTAAAGAGTATATTTTTCTGTTATCTTCTCAAATTCTCAGTTGAAACTTTTCAAGACAGTAGTAAAAAACAAATTCACGAACGAAAATAGTTTGGATCGAGCTGCTCGCCAAAGAAGACGTAGTAGGCACTCTCAACTATGTGATAAATCTCCACAAGCAGAATCAAATCATGCAATAAGTTGGCAAGCAAACATTCTTGACAAACACGTTCATCTGTAATCGTGATAGAACAAAATCACCGAGGGATTTCTAAGCAAGCTACTGCAGATAATAGGCGCTCAACAAACACTATTACATTTAGTGTGTTTCACTTGGACATGTCTCACATCCACTCTTTATCCATATTGAGATTCACCCCATACTGTCAGTGTTCTCTTAGATGGGTTGCATTGATGCCATCCATGGGGTATACTGACAGTATGAAATGGATCTAACTATATTTATCTACACGCAGGCAGTCGAAAACCACACCGAAGACAAAAAAAAGACAGGGGGAAAGGACCCTGTAATAGAGAGTCAACAATGTTGGGGTTAGGTTAGGGGGTGAGGTGCTCTTCTTCTTACCCCTTGGAGACGTCCTTAAATGTCCAGGTGGGATGAGGGGGGGTCTCGACGTCTTCTGGTTTACGAGATTCGTCCCCCCCCTTCTACCTAAAAAGATCCCCCCAGTGTCTCTATAACAGCTCGCTCTCTTGAATAAACTCAACAGCCTTGAGATCTTTTTTCACTTTCATTGCCCCCTCCCCCACCCCTGCTCTCATTATCCCTATTAGAGATGTCATAACTGATAAAAGAAATTACCTTTTACAGTTTTTTTCCTTGCTTGACATCAATGAATCTGTTACGTTTGATTTGATTTTTCCTCGCGAAATAAAAGTGAATATTGCGTTAGTGATTGGTGATTTGCCTTTTTGGGGGAAACGGAAAGGTGATGATGCTTGATAATTTGTTGCTCGTTACTTTTCCATTGATTTATTTACTTGTTCATTCACTTGTATTCATTCCTTAATAGGACGGTGATATTTCACGTCTTCACTGTCCTGAAAGAGGACCTGTTTACCTGTTTAGTATTATTGATGGTGATTCTATTATTAATAGGCTCTTGAGTAGACTTTTCAATGTATTCATTATTATCACATTAGTGTAATGCAGGCTGTTAGTGGATTAATTCTCATGCTAATTCAACAAAAATCAAGTAGATATAAGAGAATAGTTGACAGGAGTAGATCAAAAGCTTGACAAATAATGTGTTTCAATTAAAAAAATAGTAGAGGAGGATTGTGGGAACAAGGAAGCTTTTTTGCTCGAGATCCCCCTCCCCCCTCTCCCCCCTCGTCCATCCCTCCTCCCCTTCCCCCCGCCTGTAGGGCCGGGGGTGTTCTAAAAATAGATTTCCCCTTCCCCCTGTCCAGTGGAGGTGAGGGGGATAGAGTGAGAGGGAGATATATCTTTCTCTCTCTTTCTAAAAATAGATTTCCCCTTCCCCCTGTCCAGTGGAGGTGAGGGGGATAGAGTGAGAGGGAGATATATCTTTCTCTCTCTTTCTAAAAATAGATTTCCCCTTCCCCCTGTCCAGTGGAGGTGAGGGGGGTAAGATATCTCTCTCTCTCTCTCTCCAGGTGAGGGAAAAAAAAAATTTCCTTTTTAGGAGGAAAAATTCCCTCTCTCTCTACTGTCAAATTGAAGTGAATCCATATTTCTACATCTAATGCTATGCTGACAGATTGAGGTGAATGATAGATGTGGGGAAAAAATCTCTTTGAGAGGGAAAAATTCCTTTGGTGTCAAATTAAAGTGAATTCATATTTCTACATCTAATGCTATACTGACAAATTGAAGTGAATCCATTTCACTCTACTACGATGACGATAGAGATAGAGATCTCCTTCTTTTACTAGTGCCATCTCTTTCCCGCACCCTTTCCGAAAGGAAAGGAGATAAGAATCAATTCTTTCTACATCTAATGCTATACTAACAAATTGAAGTGCATCCATTTCGCTCTAATGATATACTACGATGACGGCTCAATTGATCCTTATCTCTTTCCCACATCTGCTCTGCTCCCTGTGAGGTCCCTTGCTAACTCCAATATCTCCTGCATCGAAAACCGTTGCATGAAAAAATCGATTTATGTGACAAGTGTTTAGTCGTTAAAGTTACTTCACACAACCTTCTTCAAGATTTATCGATATAGTCAAAAATGACTAGGGTGAAAACTATAGGTCTGTACTTCTCTCTCTCACACAAGTGTTTATACAATCAATCACAGAGGTGTAGACTGAAACAACATATCGTTCACTCTCTCTCATAATATGTCAACCTTTTACAAGATTTATGCATGTATCAGATTGCTATGTGCTTATAACATTGCTTGAATGATAAGAATATAGATAAGAATCTGAAAAGGTGAATGTGATTTGAAAAGGGGGAGGTGCCCCCACCCACATCTGTGGGAGCACGAGAAGGAGGGGGCGAGAAGCTGCCAGCGCTTGCCTGCACAGCTGTGTGCCTCTAGCGGTAACTCTACTGAGCATGCTCACAACAAACTATAAAAGACCTGCTCACCTTATTTAAATTATCATTCACAACAGAGCAGCTGAAGCATTTCTTTTTCTTCTGTGTGATATTCATTACAAACTTATCAACATCGTCAACAACAACAGGTAAGAATTGAAAACAATTTTTTATCAAATATGCACACATTTTATTCAACTATTCACACATACATACAATTCGTAACACATAGGTCATATGTATACAGATATAAAATTGTTAAGCTTTAACAATTTTTATATCTGACCAATTTACCGACTTATGTGTTACTACCAACACATATTTTTACAGTTGATGTTAAAATGTTCTATTTTTTCTCTGCTAATGCAGGAAGCAAATCTTTGAGGTAGATTTGCTTCCTGCATTCCTTATTTTTAAAATTACACACCGACCGTGTTTATTGGTATGCTCCCTTGCGCTGATAATGGGGTAGGGTACATCCTCTTTCAACTCTCTCAGTGGCACCCAGGGTTTGGGTGCAGGCTGATTGATGAGTTGAACAGAGTCCATCTCCCTCCTCTCATCCTCCTCTGCCCTCTGCACTTCCTTCATCAGGGTGACAAGTGATGACTTGTTCTCCACTGCAGCACGTTTCTGTTGAAAAATATTGATAAGTGTCTTATTTGTTTCAGATTATCATCAGATCAGATTTGTCAAATCATACTAGAGAACTTGATCAATAGATTCACTACACAATCTCAAAGTGAGTAATTGCAGAATCTGCCAACACTAATATCTTGTAATTCAATTGTATCTCTAATCAGTTCAAATAATATTTTCTTGCTATCAAATAATTTATGCATGAGCGATTACTTTTAACACTAATATCTTGTAATCCAATTGTATCTCCAATCAGTTCAAATAATATTTCCTTGCTATCAAATAATTTATGCATGAGCGATTACTTTTAACACTAATATCTTGTAATTCAATTGTATCTCTAATCAGTTCAAATAATATTTCCTTGCTATCAAATAATTTATGCATGAGCGATTACTTTTAACACTAATATCTTGTAATCCAATTGTATCTCTAATCAGTTCAAATAATATTCAGATCAAATAATTTATGCATGAGTGATTACTTTAAACAATAATTCTTTGCTATCAAATAATAATAATCAAGACTTGTATGTGTACAGATTTTTTTTCCAATGATCGATTGTTTTATAAAAAAATCTGTACACATACAAGTTAATAATATTTGTTGAAACTGACCTTTGTTTGTGAGCAGATTGACTCCTCCTCCTCTCCCCCGCCAACCTCAGGCTCGTGCCCCAAACACCAACTTCCTCTTCATCTGCTTCTTCCTCTCATCATTTTCCTCTCCCTACATTTTCCTCTCATCACTTCTGTTTATATAGCATATGTTTCTCTCTCTGTTCCAGGCACGTGCGAGCGAGAGCGTGGTACAAGGCGAAAAAAAAAAATTCGAATTTCTCCCCAACAACACGTGCTCCCAGATCGTTATCAGATTGTAAGTATGCCACACACGATCATTTTTTGAATAGCATCCATGTGTTAGAAGACGAAAAAAAAATCTCGTCTAGAACTCAGCATGAGACTTCACCTGCTAGAATTTATTCTACGCCCCAATAAAACCCTAATTTCAAGTTTTCTACTCGTTTCAAGGTCACCTGAGTCCAAAAACATGATTTTTGGGTGTTGGTCTATGTGTGTGTATGTGTGCATGTGTGTATGTCTGTGAACACGATAACTCCATTCCTAATAAACCGATTGACTTGAAATTTTAACTTAAAGTCCTTATACCATGAGGATCCGACAGTAAAAAATTCAATAAAATTCAATTCAAGATTGCGGAAAAAATGGCGGTAATTACTAACAAACATGTTTTTCACGGTTTTCTCGAAAACGGCTTTCTTCTTTCTTCCTTCTCGTGCTTGAGGTAGGTAGGTAGAGCAGTTTATAAAAAGAACACATAGTCGAGATATTCAATCTGTAGAACAGCTGTTTTGACAACTTTAAAAAAATCATCGAATTTCACAATCTACACAAATGAAAGAATACTCTGAAAACAATTATATATACACAAATACAGTAGTCTGATCGTAGTTCCAAATATGTTGCCACCAATCATCATTATGTTATTCCCTAAATTATTCTCGTTCAAGAATGAGGCTCACAGTTCAATGAGCAAGGAAAGTTGTGTGAGTGTACCACACCAGATTTTTTTGTAAGATATTCATAATAGCTGATTTTGAGGAGCCTGCAATTAATGATCAGGCTGTAAACTGTAGATCAAGGCTATTTTGTAGATTTTCATCAGGCTGCAAAATTTGGTGTAGTAAAGTACAAGTTGTAAAGTACAAGTTCTACATGGGGAACAAAAAAAATAATAGAGAGAAATGGAGGGGTAAGTGGATAAAGTAATAAGTGACATTTGTACCATTGTAACAAAGGTTATAAGCAACATTTGAAAAGTTCTGAGATAAATTACTTTAACATTTTTCAATTGGAGGTTTTTATTTACAGATTTATTATTATTGGTAATAAAAATTATATAGTAAAAAGGGTGTACTGACTATATCATTTTATCCTAGAAAGAGTTTGAATGAGAATAAATTCCTTCAATTACTTTCATTATAATAACTAGGCTTGGCCACAGTATACAGTATAGAAGTTTTCTCTGACTTGACTTATATACTTTATAGTTGGATTTGCTCATTATTATTTTTATCACGTTGCCTACAACAACATGAGACATGAAATCACAGCTATTATTCAATTGAAGAATTTTTGACCTGTGGATCGTGTACAGCGGCACTTATAAACTTTATCCATGTAAAAATTTCAATTTCTCAAAACAATGTTACTTATCGCCTTTATTCACTATTTACCCCTTCCATTATAGACTAATAGGAGAGATATCCGGAAAGAATAGAATTTTCATACTCTGAAGATAATGACAGATGAATGGTTCAGAAGCTCAAGGTGGGTTCCAAACGAAAATGTGGGTATTTCAAAGCTTATAACTTCCACTCGGTTCAGCTAGCCTCAATCAGATATATTCATCGAACACATCTTAAACACATCATGAATAATTTTCTTCACAATTGATGAAGATACAGGCTCTTCAAAAATATAATATGTCTTCAAACTAGAATCTCAATTATGGAAACATAATAAATTGGTAATATGGAGTTCAATTTGTAACAAAATTCAGCAAAGTAAGACATTCACGATGCCTGGTAATGTCATTCATACGACGACATCATCGTATATTGTTATGACATCATGTCTCTCTTTCTCTGTATTATGACATCATACTACGTCATGACATCTCCCTCTCAACAACGAACACGAAACACATCCAAGAATCACCCACAATAAAACAAAAAGCTCGGGAAACAATTGCCGCCAAACCTATAAAGTTGTACATCATGCACCATCGCAGTAGTAACCCATGTATTTAAATATAGACCAGCTTTTTAAATACAGTATTCTCCCGGTGACTCTCTCGCTCAAAGCTGTAAAGCGCCGCGTTTTTACGGCCGTGTGTGTGGTCCCTGAGCGTTCTTTTTGAACGTTTTTTCCTTCTTTGTCCATCTAAAACGGTTCTCTTGAATTTTTCTGTTCCGCTACACAGTTACATGAACGAAGGTCTTGACTGTTTTCCCCTCCTGTTCTTGAACTTCTTGAAAATATTCGTCCTCTATCTCTGTTCTCCTGCATCGGGAGTTTAGAACGGCGTTTTCTGTATCTTACGTTTTTTACGCTTCTGTTGAACGTTTTTTTTACGGCCTGGACATTTGACGTCGGCAGATCGTGACAGCTGACTTCTTCGGACTGTGGCGGCAACGACTCTATGCATAATTGAGAGGGAGTCTCCGGGGAGTTGCTAGAGCAGTCTAGAGGGGTTGCGCGCAACTTTAAACGTCCGCTGATGACGTCGCAGCGGAGAACTGTCCAACTTCCGGTTTGTCGGAGATCCTTCAACATGGAAGCAAGAACCTAATTTTTCATAATCTCTCACAAAAGTTAAATATTGTAGATTTGTCCATCCTTTTTCTGCTAATCGATGCAATATATCTAGGTGCGTGTCCAAGAGTTCACTTAATTTATATTGATATCTCATTTTTTCTAAAGGAACAGAATGGTATTCACTTAATTGATTAAAATGTCTATCTATAATGACAATGCTCGAATCTGAAGACTTGTTCTCCACACCAAACACATTATCCATCTCAGTACACTAGCTTGATGTTGTATCAGCAAAGACAAGATGACTACCAACAGATTACCTTGCTCTAGCTTATTATTATTATTATTATGAAAAGCACACTCTAGCGATAATTTATTGTACTTTATAGCACTCTATTTCTAATAAATATTTCACACCATAGGGGAATAGCATTCTCGATTCAGTTATTAAATATTTCACAACATAGAGGAATAGCATTCTCGATTCAGTTATTAAATATTTCATTGTTTTCACAGCATTTTCTCACCTCTCAACTCAAGTTCCGAACCTCATAACCAGTTGAGCTCTCGTCGAGACAACACAGCTGAGAGGAATCAAAGGACGGTCACCTGAGGGAATCAATCATAGCATAATCATCTACACCTGTATCCTGCTATCTACACTGTATCCTGCTATCTACACTCGAGGAGATTCACGCAGGATCAAGCACTACATGTAATACAGTTTTACTTTGATTTTATCCTCTGAGGAGGAAAATAGACCTCCAAGGAGAGGTTTTCTCCTCCGATGACTATTTTCCTCCTCCGAGACAGGTTTTCCCTCCTCCGAGGAGAAAAACCTTCTACAATATACTGCATGCATGCGATTTATCTTTAGAATATGCTATATCCGAACATCCAAGCCCCGCTCTTCTTTCTCACACTCATCGTATAAACAAAACGGTAAATGAATTACTTTTTCAGTTGGTTCACCGATATATATTTACAATAGACACATTGCAGATATAATGGATTTTTATGTAGAATAACCATTTCTCGCAAATACTCTGCTTTATTGCATAATGATTTACAAAAGTCACAATGTAGATGGTGTGGAGGTAGTTTTTCAAAGTACTCTCCTTGGACGGATGAATCTTCTACACAATTAAAAGTTAATATCTTTCTTCATATAATCGTAGATATTATTATCGTAATTCTCCTCTTCAATTGTTATATTTCCTTTCCTTCTACAGTTCGGGCTAAACTTTGCATGTTCGTTGGCTACAACATCATTTTGCTCCCAATCTCCTATACAAACTGAACAAATACGCAGCGCACAATATCCGTTCACTTGCGAATACAAAACCGTCTTTCGCCATATTTTCTGCCGACAAATTCTGTCTAGTTTTTGTCCATTTTTATCGAATGTTAATAATCTCAATCTTCATGTAACATTATCTGTCCTTGTGATAACATCGTGAATGCCAATTCACAACTGATTGTGAATTACATTCCTTTACACATACTATTAATTGGCTATGCCATCCTGATCATTATTCTTTTTGTTTTCAGTATCATGCCGAGGGAACGCAGACTTCGTGGTATCAATTCCGCAGCAGTCCGTCATCGCATCAGCCTCGATGAGGAGGATATCGACATCACCAGCGTGCTCAGAGCTCGAAACGTCGAGTTTTCGATATAATTAGAGAACATGCCGCACGCTATGATGGGATGTAAATGGTTCATCGTCCTCAACATTTTGCTGTATAAATTAGTGGTGATGGATGACAAGCAGGTTGGTGACTCTGTCTCATCTCTAATAAATCTACATAGTTACTCCAACATAGCACTAAATGTGCTTGAGAACTATGAAGAGTTTAATGAGCATTTCATGTTAGCTGTGAGAAAAATCCTCTCATCTTTTGAAAATTTTGTAAGACACGGGAGTGGATGGTGCTAAAGAAAATTGAATCACTGGATGTGAACGTGATTAATTTAATCCTATATACACATCCAGTTTCATTCAAACACCCCAGTTTGAAAAACAAAAAATGTATTATAAATGTGAAAAATCTCTCTGACGAAAAATGCTTTTTATGGTCAGTCCTCGCATATTTCCATCAGAAGCCAAAGGACTCACACCTGACTGTAAAGTATTTGAGCAAGTTTGCTCACAGACTCAATACGCGAGGTGTAAATTTCCCGGAGACGACACGCGATATTAAGAAATTTGAAATACTCAATCCGGACATTGCAATTCATGTCATCGCATACGACAACAAAAAGTTTTTCCCCTTCCGTACAAGCATTTTCCGCACGCGTAAACACCAAATTATCTTTTAATGCTAAAAGGCGATGCAGGAAAAACTCATTTCTGTTTAGTAAATACCGCAACGGAAGAATGGGCTATCTCGTCTTCTCTGTCACCTTTCAAACCCAAGGGTCAAGTACATGTTTGTAATTTCTGTTTTCCACCGGTTCACATCAGACAAAACTCGAAATGTAGACGGTAAAGCAAATTTGTTGAAACATGTGGAACTTTGTTCCAAGTTTGAATCTCAGCGCGTTTCATATCCTAAACGCGGAGAGACAATAAAATTCAAGAAACTAGGTGCGATGTTGAAGAAAAAGTACACCATTTACGCGGATTTAGAAACATACGTTGTTAATATCGATAATGATGATGATGATGATTCCGATTCTGATGAAATTACTCGTAGTTACACAAAGAAAACGGCGCGACATATTCCCTGCGGGTATTGTTTCGTTGTTATCGATGTTAACGGCGAAATCGCTCACGACCCTGTACTCCATAGATCGAGTAGTTTAGACGAAAAAATCATGGAGAAATTTCTTCAGGAAATTACAGATCTCGGTGACATTTTGTATGAGGATATGAAACGAGAAATTCCGATGCAAGCTTTATCCGAGAGTCAAGAGCGTGAATTTCAAAATTCAGTAAACTGCGGGCTTTGTGCTGAACCGTTTTTAGACACTGATATTAAATGTCGTCACCACGCGCATGAAACCGGTAATTACTTGTGTGCGGCACATGTTTCTTGTAATTTAACAGCTCGTACTCCGAGTACATATCGTGTTATTTTCATAATTTCTCCGGTTTTGATTTGCATTTTATTCTAAAATCGCTCGGTAAATGTAAAAAAGAAATTTCCTGCATCGCAAATACGTCAGAGAGATTTTTGACACTTTC